>NW_027466081.1:4882500-5092500 GCF_046127955.1 Nelusetta ayraudi | reverse complement strand
CCAAGGCAAAGATTTGTCACGGAAATAAACTACCAAGGCAGCCTGAGGTGGCGTGAAAACAAATAATGCAACAATTGTGTTTTATGCTGTGTGTCTAATAATCAGAAACGGCTTTGTTGCAACGTATGTGTGAATATTTATGAATAGAATAAGAATAAGGTTTCACTCCATGCAAGCGAACAATAAAAGAAAGAGTTCTTTGAGTTTTTGTTTTCCGACTCTATAATCTTTGTGCGCAATTTAAAAAAAAAAAAAAAATCTGGTCTATAAAATGAAATTGAAAATAAAAAAGCAACAAATGGCACCCACTATAGAACGGCAGTGATTCAAAGCAATAAATGTCTTCTGGATTGAACTCTTTCTGCATCGGTGTGCGTATTTCTCTTTAAAACATAAACAGGCCGCAGTGAGACTGAGAGAGATGAGAACTGAGAAAAGCACCCTGTGAAAGTGATTATTCACTGTTTGCACACACACACACACACACACACACACACACATAAACACAAAGCCGAGAACACCCTGAACTTAACAGCACACGACAAAGCTAATTACAAGAGATTTGATTTGAAGCGCCAGAGCTGCAGACTGAACAAACAGACAGGTCCGCTCGGCTCATATCTGCTCTAATGCAGCGGTGTCCGTTGAGCCACTTGTAATACCTGGATTTACACACACGCACACGAACACACACACTCAGTCACTCACTCAGTCACTCACACGCGGGCACAAGAAGAGGCAGTGACAGGTTGACATGCTTGTGCAGCTGGCAGATTTACAAAAGCTGATTGTTAAAACACTGATATGTGGCAAAAAAAAAAAAAAAAAACTTTTGGGAGAAGGAGGGAAAGAGGCGGAGATCAGGTTTACCCTGCAAGCCAAGTGTGCTGTTCAGATTTGTTGTAGTAAAAAACTGAAGTCAAAATTTGAGCTTTCACAGTTGGGTAATAGGCAAAAGCGTTGAAAATCAGTTATTGTCTATCCATAATGTAAATGAACAATAAATATTGAATTATTCTAAATGAAATTTGCATTTTACCAAATACAGGCTATCACTCATGTCCATGCCAATGTTGTAGAAAACAGCAACAGCTTTTGACTAAATTCTTTTTCAAACCTTGTGCAGTTGCAGAATGGAAGAAGAGTTACAAAGCCCGGCGACGGCGCTCAAACACTGTTGTCTCCCGATGTCATCATGGCAACCACAAGTGTGGCAAATTGTGAGTGGAATAAAAAGGTTGTCATATTTTAATATGCTGGTCCATGCTAAAAGGTCCCCGTTAACTTGTTAGCTGTCCGCTTGTCAGGAAACAGTTGACATGGGCTCTAATTCATAGATAATGATGTCAAAGCTGAGTCCTGTAGTCAAGACACAAAAAGATTAGAAAAGTTCTTCAAACACGTTGCTGTCTGGAGATCAAAGTGCTTGCACACTCATTACATTTAACTCTTTAGCTTCAATGAAGGGGTATCGTAACCCAATACAATACAGAAATTTCACCAATACCCGCCACTGTTACCATTAAGCGTAACACCATGGCCACAATATTGAGAGGATACTGGGAGTACTGGATTTATCCGTAATGCTAACCTCCACGGCACATAAGCTACGTTAGCTTCATTAGCAAGACAAAACATAATCCCTCTTGTAAGAGTACCCATGTAATTAATGCTCTAGGGGGCTGTTTGGCCTGCAGCTAAGCCCCGCCTACACATTAAAAAAGAGTCATAATGATTAAACTTTAACACAGGAAGGGGCGGTTGGTTTTTAGGCAGCGCTAACTCACAGCAGGGGTGCTACCGGCATGGGACTCTCCCCTCCGGTGTTGTTCTTTTCTGTATGTTTCCATGATGTTAGGAACGGTCTGATGATTTGGCTAGCATTTTTGAACTCCTGCTATGGACAAACAGAATTGTCATTCAGTGCTTGAGGGTTAATTCAATGTGTTTTCCGATGCTTCCTGTACCACAATATCTATTCTGTGCTGCTTTGTGACGAGGCTTCCGTCAAAGGATACTGGAAATCCTTTTTCTGTTCGTTGAGTTTACCAGGGGGTTCACCAAATAATTCTTGCAATGTTGGTTATGGACAAAAAGGTTGATGCTGTCAGCCTTCAAAACAAGGCAAAATTGACAAAATTGAAGATATTATTCTCAAGAAATCCATTCTCCCCAGTAACTGCAACAACAACAAGAGAGTTCCAATTAAACAGCCTTGAGGAGCTCCAACTGAAACTGATGTTTCTGGTGCCATTCATCCTCCAAAAGCATGCTTGCTACGTTTGTTGGCGTTATGTTTCCTGCTGTTGTAAAATGATTATTTATGCTGTGTACGAACCCGTTCAAGGTTCTTCAACCTTTAATATATATGTAACATTATATACATCATATAACTAATAACTAATGAGCATTAGCTGCTTTTAAACACTTGTTTTTTTTTATCATTACTATATTGAAATGCAACAATAGGACCTGATATGTGGCAACTGAACTGGTTTCCAGTTAGTATCCAGTTAGGATTCGTCCCCTCTGTCCCAGCACCACTAAGTTACTGAGAAGGTGGATAACGGAGCAGATCATGCGGCGAAGAAACAAACCCAAACAGGAGGAAGAAACACTGTTTGCCAGAAAGGTTGACTGTCGCCTTGGGTACATGTAACACACACACACACACATACACACCCGCGCGCGCGCACACACACTTTTTCGATGGTTTTTGTGAGAGAGATTTGTCAGATTTGCAGCGTTCACACCTCCGATCAACATGACAAATTCCTGTGACGAAAGCGACTCTGACTCCTGATGCCCACCTCCTCTTTTTTTCTCACCTCCTTTTCCTCACATTCTCCATCTCTCCTTCCTCACTTCATCCCACACTTTTATCTCTCCCTCGTCTCCTCTATTTTTTATTTTTATTGTGCACATTTAGGTTCCGCCGCCGCCGCCGCCGCCTCCTCGGTTTTGCCGTCCTGCTGAAGGTATTTTTTCGACAGCAAAGAGAAAAAAAATGAAGCCAGGTTGATCAAATCTTGGACATTTCCCTTCTTAAAAGGGTCTCGGAAGCGTTTGAATGCATCGCGCCTTGTGGCAGGTCGTCTTACCCTGCGAGCCGCGGAGTCTACTCAGACTTAGCTCTGTTTATCAAAGGTTTAGCCTTCAGCTTCAGGTGAAGTGATGTCAACAGAGAGACTCAAAGGGTTTTGAACTCTGAAATTTCTCTGCACACTTGGCAGGTGTTTCGTACCCTCTGAGCTATCAGGACTACGCACACTTCCTTTTGTACAGTGCAACAGAATCCCAGCGCACGGCAGGGAGTCGCTGGACAGCCAGAAGTCGTCTGTAACATTGAATTCCAATTGTTGCAGTGAACTGAAATCAGCAAAAACATAAATGTAACCTGCAAAATTACAACAGCAAAAAAAAATCCTTCACGGCTGAAGCTATTGGAGAAAGTCTGAGAATGGGAATAGATGTGAATTAGTGGTACTTGATTACGTTGGGTACTTCCACAGAATACAGATGAAGTAATCTGAGTGATGAAATTGGAATGTGTGGAACGTAGCAATTCCAAGATGACCACATCATTAGCCGAAGACAGATGGTTTGGAAACATGTTGGATTACTTGTAAATACTTGCATAATTTAGAAGGAATAACAGTAATCTGACAGTCATTAGATAGCATGGGAAATATTCACTTGCTTGGAAATACTCAGGTGACCTAAGGTAACTTGGACCTGCAGCTGTATCGCAGCTTGGGTGGTGCCACAGATCGTCACACCTATTCTGTGTATCAGCGCTCATTGGATGCATCCAGAGATGGCAAAAGTACCCAGAATCCTTACTTAAGTAGAAGTAAAATACCTATGTTAATAAACAACTCTAGTAAAAGTAAAACATACTGATCCAAATATGTACTCAGGTAAAAGTAAAAAGTACAGGCTCTGAAAAGTATTTATTTTGCGCAATTCGTCACTGTTATTGATTCATCAAACACTACCTGCCTAGTTTCCTAAAGTCCTTCACTATACAGATTGGGTATTTGTATTGTGCACTCGATGTGTACGAGGTTTACACATCACACATCTTAACATTGAATATTAGACCAATCAATTCTCAGTAGCACCATCAGGGACTAGAAATTAGTAAAATAATTGAAAATAAAACAATTAAGCGCATTGGTGTTGTGGTGCTAAAAGACAAAGAGGCGATATGTATAAAGTAATGAGCTGAGCGCCTCTCGTCCAATCGAAACGCTCTCTCCGAACTCACCGCTGTGCAACCGAATTGGTGTGACGGGGTTGCGGCGGCTCAGACTCCTCGGCCTCGCCGCCGCTTCCTCACTTAACCTCCTTCGCAAACTCCCGTCTGCGTCCGCAACCTTTTCATCTCATCTCCTCACCGCGTCTTAATCTTCTGTTTTAAGTCCACGGGCCTCCTCCTCCTTTTCTCCTCCTCCTCCTCCTCCTCCTCCTCCTCTCCTCCTTCCTTCCCCCGTAACACCTCAGCCAATCTTTCATCTCCCCACTCATCTCCTCCACTGCCTGTCTCATCTACTCTCTGCTTCTCTCCTTTCATCCTCGCTTCCCCTTTTCTCAACCCCTTCGCCTCCTCCTCTTCCACCGCTCTGCCCTCTTTTTTTCCCGTACACTCACTCTCACGACCACCGCCACCTCCTCCTCCTCCTCCTCTTCCTCCCCCCATCTCAACCTGCCTCTTTTAGTCACTCGCCCGCCTCAACCCACCTCTTCCTCCTCACCTATTCCGCCCGCTCATCTCATCCTTTTCCTTCTTTGCTTCCGGTTGCTATTCCGCCTCGGCTGCCTCCCTTGTTGGCCTCCCTGTCACCTCTTTGTCCATCAATCTTCTCCTCAGCCTCTCTCCTTGCTCCTCTCATCATTTCCTGTCCCGCACCTCATCATCGATTTTGCCCTCGCTCCTTCCTTCCCTCTCACCTCCAACAACTTTATCTGCACTCTTCGGATACCTTACATAGATTTCTCTTCCCCTTCCAATCTTGCATCTCTCCCCGTCTTACACCATTTACTCGCGTCCCCGCTCTCTCGGTCTCCTCCTCCACTCACACCAGTTCCTCCTCAAGATCTCAATCGTGAGGATTTGTCCATCGACACCCTTTAATCATTCCGTCACTGTCCTCCACCGACCCTCCGACTTCACCGTCTCCTCCCATTCCTACCAACACTGGCATGCAACTCTTGCACAAGTCGCGCCATCACCACCAACTTACATAATGGATGAACAAGGCTCCTCCCACTTCCTCTTAAGCTAATTGAACACGGAGGCGAAAACTCCCTAACAAGCGGCGTTGCTAGCTCGGGACGCTGCGAACATACTTCGGCTACATATTACATGAAAGCGCCTCCTCCTACCAAAATGTTTGAATATGGAAATAATTGCGTTGGGTTGTTGTCTTCTGTGTAATGAGGCCCCCACCGCCACCGTCGCCGCCGCTGCCAACATCTCCATGTGTCGCAACCACATCTGGGCCATTAATAAAGAATGGGGGTTGGAGCTGGCTGGGAAAAATGCAGGGCGCATGAAGCACAAAGAGGATGGAGCCCACAGCCATGCCACTCTTTGAAGCCTCCCCCAGTTTGTGTGTGAGTGCGTGAGGGTCCTGGTGGTGGTGGTGTGGTATGGTAACAAGCTAAGGTAGAGAGAGAGAGCACATACACACACACACACACACACACACACACAAGCTGAGCGGCCACAAATGCAGAATAAACAACAGTTTGTCACTGTCACCTGCTAAATCCGCACAGGCAACTGGCTCCCTGCGAGTCAGAGTTTCCCAAAAGACAAAAAAAAAAAAACACTACACTACACTACACTACACACACACACACACACACTACACACACACACACATACAAACTGCCAACGTCCCTTGTCGCCATTTCTTGGGATCCCGACTCTTGTACACTGCACTTCTTGGTGAATCAGCGTGAGTTTAATCTGACCTAAGTAGACAAGTTTGACCAAACCTGGTCCAAACCTTATTCCAAAACTCGGGAGGAATGACCCTTTAGGATGGGACAAGCTATCTGTGCCAGTGATGGCCTGTCTTATTACCATTTCTCCTGGCCTGCCACGCTCAGACCCGCCTGATTGGCTCTGGAAATGAATCTGCTTTGTATTGGGAGTCTGGGGTTTGAAACCCACTCAGGACGTGGCGTGCACGACTCAGCAATGGTGTCCTGGCGTTCAGTCATTCGGATGGACCGACGCAACAAACGCATGCATCAGATGTATCTGCGACCCTACCACCAATCAAAGCCGCCTTGTTCGTCTGATTGCTTGTTTGTCTAATCAGCGGCTTCAACCGCCGGTGCTGCCCCGCGAGTCAGGCTGTCCCAGGCTCATTTTCAGCCATTCTCTCTCAAACCAAGGCTAGCATGGCGGCACATTCACAGCGAAAAGCTCCTCTGTACTCATCTGTGGACAAACTGAATGAAGAAATGTTCTCCCAAATGTGTTGCTTTTATTCGACTTATCCAACTGATATCTATTTCACATTTTCCTCTTTGTCTACAAATTGTAAAACAAACTAGAGGGGATAGAAAACCAAACTGTGAGCATCATTTCAGTCCATCAGACTACAAGTACGACTGTTACTACCAGTCCAGCACTTGAAATGCACATTAAAATTAACCCCTCAGCTGGTGATCGCTTGTAGGACGACTTGTAGTCGAGAATGACTTTGTCTACACTGAGTTTAATTAGTTGAACGTGCACTGTAGGAGGCAGTATACACGCTTCCCTAAGGCAGCGCGAAGGCTGCGACTGACTTTGTAGCACCTCCTCCATCAGTTGATCTTCTGTCAGAATATTCGAGAACTTTAACCTTTAAATATGAAACGTCAAGTGTGCACGTTCGCCTCAGTGCGTGCCTGTGCGCGCTCGCGCGTGCGTGTATGTGTGCGTAAAGCCTTTCCCAGCATGTACAGTATCCAATTAAAGCCCAGAACCCAATTTACATTCTGCTGCTGCTGCGTCCAGGTGGCTGAGGGGAGCGGAGGGCTGGGAGGGAGATAAAGTCCTCCCCTCTAATTAAAAGTGAAACAAGCCTTCAGTCTCGGTGTGTAGGGCACTTTTTCCTCCAAGGCTTTATTTAGGTCAGCGTGGTCACGGAGTGACATTCAGCAATGCAACCAATGGGGGTGTTAGC
Organism: Nelusetta ayraudi; assembly: GCF_046127955.1. Classification (NCBI taxonomy): domain Eukaryota; kingdom Metazoa; phylum Chordata; class Actinopteri; order Tetraodontiformes; family Monacanthidae; genus Nelusetta; species Nelusetta ayraudi. The sequence continues at coordinate 5,085,310 of NW_027466081.1, read as the reverse complement.
GCCCCACTTTAAATTAAAGTCGAAGTGAGGCTCTTGCTGCAGAGGGGAAACTGATAATCGTATGGCGTACGACATCGTTACACAGATCATTATTAGTCTTATTAGAATTATATACACGTGCTTGCTATTTTATTGTATTTTTACACCAAGTGTTTGAGATATAAAGTCATTCTCCGCTCCATCTTGAACCGCAGCAGTTCATCTTTTCGCATCTGATTTAGTTTCCAGCAAATACGAGGAAGGGGGAGAATTGGCTGAGTATCGAAGAGGTGCTAGCATGCCATTGAAAAGTCCTAATAAAAGGTACTGAATTGATTGTTGAAAATAATACATTTTATGACATTAGTTGTCATTTTAGGTTTTGCACCTAGTTTTGAGCCCCTTCTGAAAGCAGCGGTTTTAGCAGAAAGTTGCAAACAGAGGGCTAAATATCAGTACTCTGAAGCTCTTAAGACTTTATAAGTTAGTGAGTTGGGTACTTTAACACAAAATCCTGCAAAGCTGCTTCCACTGGGGTCCAGAATTCAAAATGCGGAAAAAGACCAAAAAAAAAAAATTGAGTAACGTCCTTTAAATCCGATCAACTACAAAGATGGGATGACCGTCCCGTGCATCAAAACGATCATCTGTTCCTCCACTCGCCGCAATCCCTCCCTGTCGTCCACCAGACCCGCTCTCAACGGGAGGCCCCTCATGCTCCTTTTTTCTTTCAGCACCACGGACAGCAGCATCTCCGGGCTTCTCACCGCTGCTCTCCTCGGCTCTTCCTCCTTCCCCCGCTCCACCGTTCAGAAGAGCACTCGCCAAAGCAAAGCCTCCCGAGTGCACTTTCACTTCCAATTACCAGGCGGCGGAGATGACACTCTCCAGGAAATCCTGCTCTTGTCAAGTCGCATGACGCGCATCAACGTTCGACTGGGGGTCTCCCATCGGGGGAGCCTGCTGCGCGGGGAAGTTTTGTTTTTGCGGCTGGCTTCCCGTGTCATCGCCGGTTTTTACATAATGAACAAATATCTGCGAGGACTTCAGTCGCAACTTTTTTTCTTTTTTTTTTTTCCCCTCGCCCTGTGATCAGGTCTGGTTTCCGCCCGGCGTACGCAGCGCCTAAACGGCTGTGCGCTTTAAAAGCCACGAGCTGTATTATTCATCAGCCTGGGGAGAGACGCTGTTTTTTTGTCTCATCCCCCAATCCCCCCAAACCCCCCCCCCCCCCCCCAACCCCCGACCCCCCCCCACTCCTCCGCCCTCGTGTGTTCTGATTGTCTCCACTAATTCCGGCTTGTTTAGGCAGGTGAGATGCAAATGTGGCTGATTTGCATTTGCTCAGGAAAAAAAAAAGAAGAGTGGATGCAAAGGAGGAAATAGTTGATCATAGGAACAGCGTGTCGCTTTAGGTTACATCCACTGTATTTCCTATTTTTTTCCCCCGACAAATCGGGCGGGTGGGGGTGGGGGGGTAGCAGTCTTGGGTGTGTTCGCCCAGGGGGGTGCAACCAAGAAGAATTTATCTCCATGAATTTCCCAAAATCCTCAGATCTACTATTTTAAGGGATAAAAACACAGTGCATTAGATGATGCGTCGTACACTGCACTGCATTTGCTGAAATGCAGAAAATTAATATGCTGCAACAGCGCAGAAGAAGATTATTTTTTTTTTTTTATCATTTCAGTATCCAGATGCTAAATACATTGCTTTGCTGCAAAAACATGCCATCTTTTTTCACACTTGCATGTGGAAAAGGGAAGAAATTTCTCAGAAATATCTAGAAATTACTTTTCTGAACACTGTGTGTGCGTGTGCGCGCGCGTGTGTGTGTGTGTGTGTGTGTGTGTGCGTTGGTGTGATTTTGAAGCCAGCGATACCTCTTTGATTTCAGAAGACGCTTTGCTCACCATGTAAAAAAAACAAAAAAAAACAAACGCGCACCGATTCTCGCAGGTTCCTCCTCTCGCATTTCTCTCATCAGGCTGAGTTACGATCACGGCCCTTCCCAACACACGCACGCACACGTAGGCGCTCGCACATACAATGCACGGACGCCCCAGACACGCACGCTAACACACCTCAGCCTTGGTCAAAGCCCCCAGATGGCCATAAATCGTCTTTTATGAGCAGGACTTGATGAAAGTGTTTCCCTGGACTCTGGGTTTTTTTTGGCCCGTGGCAGGCTGTTGGTTTATTTCTCCACACACCAGCACCTTTATGTGCCGTCTCTATCATTCTGCTCTGACAAGGGACAGATACGAGCAATAGACCACGTCCAGGGGAAAATGAATTATTCAGCGGCAGGTGCACGGCTGGATGCAAAGTCCAAAAATGTGTTTCCCCCCCCCCCCCCCAAAAAAAATGTCCATTCTGATGAACTGAGCAGGCTGTGTTCAGCTCAAGCTATGAAGCAGATTTTATGTAAGCAGCTCATTCGCTGACAGCCCACCGACTACAGCCTCATCAAGTCGAGACAAAACCTTTCGCATCGCTTCGTTCTGCATCTCAGCGCTCCGGTTATGAGTAAAACATATTAAAAACACATCATGCCTGGAGGCTGCGCCGGAGTTTAATTTGAAACAACCGCACATCTGCTTTTCCCTGCATCAACATAATGCCGACCAGCAACACCATCACCACAGCGTGTTAACCCGCAGCGGAAAGTAGTCCCGTTATTCCTCGCGCAATCTTCCCGTTCGCCCCGAGGCCAGAACTGCATTCGCAGCGCAGCGAAGTTTCACACTGCAATATTCAAGCAGCGTTTGGAGAAATCGTTTTTTGTGTTTAAAGCAATTAGGAAAATAAGTTCTAAATAAAGAAAAAAAAAGAAGAGAAAATCAAATCCCTGTGCGACCCTGAATGCAGAAGTTAATTGATTTTAAACTCTAAAACGTACAAATAGTTTCCAGCGGGGCTGTGCAGCACAAAATGTGAAGAAACCCCTGATTAAAAAAGATGCTAATTTAGCACTTTTAGAACACTTGTTGTTTTGCCTTGTTTATTGCCAGTTACACTAACTAATATGTTGACATAACGCCAGACCAATGGTCTTTTCAGCACTCACACCCATTCCTAGTTGGATTTTTTTTTTTTCGGGGGGGGGGCAGGTTAAAAAAAAAAAATGCCCGCGTGAGCCTGTAAACCCGAGGCCGCCCCGCTCGGTTCTGCTGACGCTAGAACTCAGAGGAGACGGAGAAGAAACGGAGTGAAGCAAAGGAGGCAGATGAAGACGGAGGGGTCTGCAGCCCCTCCAACCCCAACCCCCACTCCCCTACCATCACCCCAACGCCGCCGGAGATTCAGGCAGGCAGGATTCAGGGGTCGGCCGACGAACGCAGGGGTCTGGAGGGACGGAGTTGATTAAAAGGAGGAGAGGATGGAACAGATACATTTGGAGGAGAGGGAAGAAATGTGCCCCTAAAACATTTTTAGGGCGCCCGTCTTTCTTCTTCTTTCATTTGCCAGCAGGCGCCCGCTGACATTGACCCAGGGGTGTAAAATAATGGTGCTCTGTCTCTTTCATTCTCTGCGGCCGCCTCCTCCTCCTCCTCCGCTGCTCTAATGGACCCCTGAAAGGACCCTTTATGTGGTCAACCCCAACAATGGTGTTGTTGGGGGGTGAGGAGGAGGAGGAGGGACAGATTGGAGGTATAAATTCTTCTGACAAAAAAATTAATCAAAGCCATCCGTCACTGTCCTTATTTGCTAATGCCGAAGCGCGCAAATACAGACGCTTCCCCCTCGTAGCGGTAACTTCACAACCGACGGCAGAGGGAGGGGAAGATTTTGTAGGGAAAAAGAAATATGTGGGTTTTTTTTTTAAATTGTTCACATTTCCCCACAGAATATGCATGAGTATACAATGGGCGAGACCTAATGACAAACTAAGACTTTAACCTGCAGGAGAGACAGAATTATTAATGATGTGTGCCATTAAAGCGAAAGCAGAAAAAATATTTGGAGATTCTCGCAGCCGCAAGAGTTTTCCAGCTTTGTCGCGTCGGCGGAGGGGCCCCCGGTGGTACTGCAATCTGATTGGACAACCTAGATGGCACCCCACTGTGCCAGATAATGAATGGTAATTTATTTGGAATTTTGATGTCTTCATGGATGTTGGGTGTGTAGTTTTCTTTTGGTCTGCAGGGATTACGGTTATTTGAAATTACATGGTGTTCTTCTGGTTGTAATTGGTCCTACCAGTCTGGAGTCCTTCCATGTGCCACCTACTATGTCAGCTAATGTCAGTGGCTAATGCCTAATGTGTTACTATGTCAGCTCATTAGGCAAAAACTGGACACGCCCTTGTCCCATAAAGAGTTATAATTGGTTCTTATTAAGCAAAGCAAACCATTAGCTTAAAACTGAATTGCTAATATGACAAAAAAAAATAATATATATTATTTATTTTTTTCTCATAAGGTTTCCTAAAGCCTTAAAATGAACTACTAACAAAAAAGACAAATGTTAGCTCGACATCAAAGCCAACGTCGCTCAGAGGCAGCTAGCATCAGTGAAGAAGACCATGTTGTCTGTTCTTCAAACTACCAAATGGCTGCAGGATTGGATTTAAGACTCTAAACAGATATTGTGGTTTTAGCTGATCCTCTTTGCCTTGTAAATTTAGGAATTTTTATGATTGCCCTCGGCAATTTTAATAAAATAAAAAAGCAGTGTCTGTCTTAGCCAAAAGCAACATCAGTCACTTTAGCGGTGGAAAAAAAAAAAAGGGGGGGGGGGGAAGCGCAGCGGTAGCAGCAGCAGCAGCGGGTGTGATGCTAGCGTGTTTGAGCACTCCTGCTTGGTGCCGGCATGTGCCAGAATGCACTGGCGTTCGCACCTGTGTGTGTATTTTCGGAGGCATCCGCAGTCGAGCAGCGCGAGTTTCTCGCTGTGAGAACTGTCACAACACGGGGCCAGCAGAAAAGCCTCGGGCTGAGGTTGTAATCCCATCCTTTTCATCCCATTTCGCAGCACCACCAGTCTCTAATTTCAACCAAATTATTCCATGAAGCCTGTAAATCGTAAATGTAACAGCTAGGCGGCGGAGTCGGGGGGCAGACTAGGCACAGCGAGGAGACTTGGTTTCCTCTGTGCTTTCCACTCCTTATTTTTTATTAAAAGGCTTTTGGACTCGATCATGAAGCATGAAGCAGAAAGAAGCCAGACTAAAACTACCTGGATCCATTCCTGGGCTTCTAAAGTAGTTCTAGTCTGGTGCAGGGCTAAATAAGTGTTTTAGAATATTGCGTCCACAAGGTTTCGATTGATAAAACCACTGATGAATTCAATTCTGACTTCTTTTTAAGATTTAGGATGATGCTACAAACTGCAAAAGATTGTTGTTGTTTTTTTTGCAAGTAAATTCATTAAACATAAATAACTACATCAATGTTTGCATCAGGTTTAGCAGAGGCACAGGAGGAGCAGATTCGGGACTTTCATATGCGAGCATTTAATTGGATGGCAAAGGTGGAGGTGGCGGACGTGGTCTGAGTCCAGCAAGAGCCTAGCGGAGGGATTCCAACGAGATGAACTGCTGGCAGACTGGGATTTGGGAGGAAGCAGATTGCCTGGCAGGCCGGCCCGGCCCGGCCCGGGCCGCTCAGACGGAGACGAGGCTTCAGACAAAACCTTCTGAAGGGCTAAAAAATTCCGAACAGCAACGCCAACAGGTGCAAGCGAGACGATGCGGATAGAGACCGAAGCTCGAGCCGATGCCGCGCGCGTGGTGATGAGTTGATGACGACCGAGTGGGCTTAAGTACAGAGGCAGAGCAGGTGTGGATGGTGGTGGAGGGCGGGGCAGGGAGGGCTGGCGGAGCGCAAGACAAAAGCAGACTGGCAGACAAAAGCACGAGGACAGACGGCAGACAAGTACGCACTGCAACGCTGGCTCTCGGGAGCCCGTCGTCACAGTTACTCAGCATCACTTAGCACGTCTTTGACTCCGCATCACTTTAATGTATTTACTTTTCTATCCGGCACTTAAAAGCTTTCTATGCAAAATTGATTGTTCAAAAACATCGTTATAGAGCTCCATAAAACGGCATATCTTAGCCCTCTGTTTGCAGCCTCCTGCAAAATGCTGGCTCCTAGCTTCCTGTTAGACGCGATTCTTTGTCAGACCTGTCGTGCTTTGTCATTTCTGGTGAGTTCACTGACTGACATTTAACTGTTGGGAACCGGTGATGACGGGAAATTTCATCCTGCTGGACCTTGAACAGTTTTATGCGCTGCCACGCTAGCCATTACCCACATTGTTGATGTGTCCTGTGGGTACGTTACAGGTCGCCAGCATGTGACGATGTACTAAGCTTTAGTACTTTAGGTGGCTAAACTTCAAGTGGCCAATAAATGCAGAATTATCTCCTCGTTTCAATGTTCACTGCGGCCCCTCAGATTATAGCTAGCTAGCTTGTGTCGCAAGCTACGTCAGCACCATTTGTCTATTTGTTTGTTTGGTCACTAACCTGTCAGCCGACTCTCCCTCCTTCCTCTCCCTTTGTTTCAGTAAAGGCTAATTGGGTCTCTCATTACCAGTGGAGCAACCTTGAGCTGGTAATGATGTGGAACTTTATGATTTGGCTACGGGCGGAACAGCGGAGCGTCGGGAAGTTTGTCCGCCGTCGCGTTGGCGGCAGTTAGGGACGGCGTTTCCCGCTTCTCATTTGGTCATGTTTGGTGTTTGCTGCCATTAAAGCCGTCCCCAACGGGCTCTCGCTGAGATGCATTATGCAGGTTGCCCTTTTGCAGAGACACTTTTCAATTCTGTACAACCTCCAGCAGACAAATTAAGGTTATTTATGTTGAAGTAGAGCCGACCTCCGTATTTTTTTTTTTTTTTTTTTTCAGAAGTGCAAGAGAAAGGAAGGGGCAAGGGGGAAATGATCATCTGTTGGCTCGGTTTACCGCGCGTTCTGTCACATTACATGTTTAACATCCCTTTCTTAGCAGCAGGACTTTGTTCGTTGGCGTGTGCTTCATAATTTATTCCTGTGCCTTTAGTACCGTTGGCATGAGATGGAAAGGTGTCATCGAGGTCCTACTGTGAGTTGGCTGTGTGCTGATGGAGCGTTTCACATGTCCAAGTAGTTTAATTCACATGTGCATGATGCCAATTAGTATTCTGTGGTGCAGTTTGTATATATACACCACTTACATATATGTATATATATATATATGTATACATATATATATATATATATATATACATATATATATATATATATATATATTAGCTTTCATCTGTTTCACTCATGCACCAAAGGATTTCAGTCAATTTTGTTGTACAATGACAATGAGGATTCTATTCTATTCTATTCTATATAACATAAAGTTTTTACTTTCGTTCACACAGGTAAGGGCTCACAACGACCGACACGCAAATCAAATGGCGTCGACTCATGTGCGACGCACTCCCTCGACCCCGGTTCCGACATGGCAACGCAAAGTACTGCTAGTCAGAAGAGGTCCAACTGAAGAGGCCACTTGCTTGGACAAGAGGTAAAACATCTTCACTGAGTTTTTACTGAGTCCAGGTGCCCTTCAAACGGTTTACTTTTCCCAGAGACACACAGATGGGAGGCTTTTCGAGGTGGATCTGCAAGATTTTCTGAACTTGAAATCTCTGCAATCCAGCTACTTTGCAAGGTTTCTACTCTTTTCAAATGTAGAGGGAAACTGGCCAGACAACATACTGTATACATATATATATATAACTGCTTCTTTTATTATGTGAGGTTTAACTCTGCCATTCTGTTTATTTCTGTATTCCGAGGTCAGAAATGTACAGGCTTTGAACCCGCTTCCTTCCTCTATCCCTCCCTTCTTCTTCACGACCCCTTGCCTTTCCTGCACCCTTCCGTCCCTTTGACTCAGTCCGTGCAGACGGCGCCTCGCACTGCGGTTCACCCTCACCTGTGACCTGCTCCTCCGCTCAAATATCACCTTATTCTGCCTCGGCAATCTGCCTCTGGACGCGGCTCTCGTCCCCGAAAATACCGCCAAACGTCGCGGCGCTCTATACCGCCGCAGCCGCCGACAAGCCCGGCTGTTCTGATTGGGTTTCGCGGAGTTGCGTCTCAAATACGGGAATCCTTGCATCCCTGGCTGTTCATCACGCTGGACGGACGGCGCGTAGGAAGTGTGCTAAACATCCACGGCTCACTTCAGCGCGTAGACACTCTCCACTAAACGACTGGCTGCCCTCCTGCCCACTCGCACTGCCGGCTGCAATGACACGTAGCCCTCCAGCTAAACGGGCCCGCGTGTGCGCTTTTGCGAGACATCAATTTGTCTCAGTGAAGCCGTGTTTGTGTATACAGTGGTCATATTTTCAAATATTTATTCCCTGAAAGCCCGCTCTGACATCTGGGGAACATATATTAAGTGGTTCTTGACCTTTCAGACCAGCAGAAATGAATCCAGCAGTCTATTCATGCCCCCCCCCGACCCCCCCACGCCCCCCATTTTTTATTTTACTGCATGAGGTATATTGTGTCTTTCTCTTTTTATTGTTGCCTGACATTTGGCTGTTAGAGAGGTCAGGTCAAAATGTTCACTGGGAATATCTGAGCCGCTCAAAAGACTCCTGTGGTCCTTTCCAATTGCATTGTTTCCTTCTTACTGTTCATGCTTCCGCTTAGTTTTCCATTTTCATTAGTGGGGTTAATGATAACTGAGGAAAATGCAATATTTCTGGTGTCATGGCTCTGTTTTCTGTTTTTCTGCTGTCTGTCGGCTCTTTTTAACCATTCACGCTGAGGTAGAGTTTCATGAAACACCTTCTCAACAAACCCATTCCGCCCGTGGTGTCAGCATTTACGTCCAAACCCTTGAAGTTGGTCACCTGACGCGGCAGATGGAGCACTTTGTTGTTCTTCTGATGCAAAACACTTTCTAGTTTCTAGCTTAGCGCTTTTGAGGCTAAGCTGCGACAACACATGGGATTTATTTTCTTTTTTTTTTTTCAACGCAGACCTGGGACCAGTCAGAAGGAGGTGTGGGAGCACCTGAGTATAAGGCTGAAGCATGTAACATGAGACCCTCCCCCTTTTCAACCGAAATAAAATTGGCTGCACGTGGAAGTAAACAAAATAGAATTTGAACAAATGTAGTCTCGTTTCTACTTCTCTTAGCGCTGGCTAGCAGATGGCAAACCAACTTGATGCACGTTGCTACCTACAGCATTAGACATTAAGAGGTCAGGTAGGTTATAAAACACCAAAGTGTTGCTATTGCTGCCCACAGCCTCTCTCTCTTGCTAATGTGACGCCTCTCGCAAGTGTCGTTGAGCCCTCAGTGGCTTGCGGCGACTCCGCTGACTCTCATGACTCAACATTTCAGAGGCCAAGCAATATGACTCCAACGCTTCTCAGGAGCGCTCAGCTCTAAATAGTCAATGGTGGGCTGGGGCACTCACGATAAAGGCTGAAGTCGGACGTTGGACGGGCACCTGCAGCGCGGAGACATCACTCTTACATGTCAGCAGGGTGACCGCTAATATGCATGACTCTTCGAGCTGCAAACGATTCAGATGATTTCATAAGGCCTGAGTGATGTACCTCAGCTGTTTCTTTTTCACATCTGATAGCTTAATTTCCCACATCTGCCTCGGTAAACCTCTAAGTCATGTGATTTTCATTCAGCTAGTGTATCAACAAGGCGATGCTTTTAATTTGGTACTAGGCACGACCAATAACTTGGCAATAGTTCACATGATCAAAGTAAAGATCTCCTTGGGATAATAGCAGGCCCTGACACTGTTCATTCACTGACAATAGGGTTCAGAAATCGTGAGCTCAGCACAAGTTGGTTTCAGTTTGTTTTTTTTTTTTGTTTTTTCTCGCCTCCTTTATGACACCCGCTGGCTGTTGCTGCAGCGATGTCAGCGAATTTCAAACTTTTTCTTAAAACGTCTCCGGATTTTGGTTCAAAGCCTGACCTTACCAATGTCGCGGGAACAGCATGCGTGCTTCACACCCCATATGAACTTATCTTGGAAATCTCAATATTGGATTCAAGCTGTGTGACGTGATTTAACCTTGGGAAAGACTCTTTAAACCAACAAACCTGGCACCTCCGCTTAAACAAAGACTGGCACAAGGACACGCGCCGCCCCCTAAATTCATTCTCCTTCCCGCCCCTGCCCATTTCCAGTGTCTGATTCCCTGTAGATTTTTAAACATTTCCTCCTGACCTTTCACAAAATGGCCAGGAAATGGGAGGTTTATTCATTTCGCCTCCCTCATTGTTGCCCCTCTCCTTCAAATTATCATTTGACCTTCAGCGCTGTCCGATTTCAACACTGCGGCTCAATAAAGGAGCTCGACTTGCTGTCAACGCGCCAAGTTGAAAGATAGGATTCCAGAAATGCAAATGACAAATTGAATGCTTGGTTTGTGACGGCGTACATCACTGACTCATTATACCGACTTTTACCTTTAACCAGAATCTGTTGACAGTATTGGAGAATGTCTAGGCGTGAAGTAAATCAAGCTGCATCAATACCAAAGCAATCACCAGTAATCAAGAGTATGCATTCCATTATTTCTACGATGATCACTCCAGGTCTTCTGTGTGTCAAAGGAAAGCAGGTACGAAAAATAAAGTTCCAAAACTATCTTTAAAGGGGTAATATTTGATTTTCATCACTCTCAGAAACCATATTTTTCGGACCATGGGGCGCACTTAAAATCGTAACCCAACATTAATGAAGCAATGGTACGGAAGTGGAGGGAGTAAGAAGATGACCTGCGCCAAGTAACGAAGACCAGACAGAGTTCCCGAGGGAAGAGAGCGAGATGGCCACAGTTAGAGGACAACACTGAACAGCGGGTTATTGAACAGAGAACGGCAGGTAGAAGCGTCTCTTCAGTCTCCATTAGACCCAAGGCAACAGCGGTAGCACGTGACATGAAGATCAACAACTTTCAAGGAGGTCCTTCTCGGTGCTCCCGGTTCACGAACAGGCGTAATCCCTCCATCCGCACGAGAACTACCGTCTCGCAGCAACTGCCAAAGGATTACGAAGAGGAGCTGGCCATTTTCCGCACTTACTGCAAGAGCAAGATCACTGGAAAGAAGATCCGGCCAGAACACATCACCAACATGTATGAGGAAACAGAAAACATGGTATGTGAAGCCCTGGTGGTGTTATTTCAGTATGATCCAAGTATGGTTTTAGCTAACATTGAACGATCAAAACCCTCGGCCCGAGAGGTGGTGGCCCATTGGCTGCTAGCGCAACCAACCGCACGTCCAAATCCAAACTGAACTTGTGTGACCTGCGTGACAAGGCAGTCGTTTCGCCATCCACTGAACCCGAAACCAAACTCAAAGGTTGCAGAAGCCACTTTATTGGGGCGTGATGGTTGCTTGCTGATCTATTTGGGTGAAGTCACAACCATCACTTGGGGTTTACAGTGAAAACTATCCAGTCTGCGGAGCACCATCTCTGAAGTGTCTATACATTCGTACGTTTGAATCATGAATCCGTCTGTATGGAGGTAATTCATGGTTTCACCACTATGGAAAACTAAAATTGATGGATGACAGTATTTATATCTTGGTGTCTTGGAGCTACTGGATTTGAACTAAAGCCGCGGCGCCCGACACGGGCTCCACTTGCAAATGGGCTTTTAATTGTCACTTCGATTTACTCGTCGAAGTGTTTTATGTCATGTTTATGGAACCGGGCGACACGAAGGAGGCCTCCCCGCCGCCTCCGCTTTGAATGGCAACTGGCGCTTTGTGCCCGTTTGACGGGGCTCCTCGACCAACCCGATCATTACCGGCGTGACCCCGCACGTCTCCCATTGTGGCGCGCGGCGGAGGAACACCGCTGGCATTATCGCGCTCCTCCGAGGATACACACAAACACAAGTGGCGGCAAGCCGCTATCGCATGCGCGCCATGCGAGCGCCGCGCGCCACAATCTCCCCGGCAACTGTCGCTGGCTCCTCTCCTCTCCTCTCCTCTCCTCTCCGTCTCTCTCCTCTCCTCTCCGTCTCTCTCCTGCTCTGCCTCCCTATAATACATTTTCAGGCTGTTGTGTCTGCACCCACAGGAATAACGTAATAACAGCTTGTCAAGGCTTTTTGTGTGTGTGCGTGCGCGCGTGTGTGTGTGTGTGTGTGTGTGTGTGTGTGTGTGTGTGTGTGTGTGTGTGCGGGCGCGCGGGGGAAACATTTGCATATTCAAATGTGCTCAGGACTGAAGCTTGCCACGGCTGATTCTCTGATGTGCGTATTCAACATAGTGGGCTTTTGTTCACGGCCTGCACAACTAATGGACCCATCAGGACAATTGTTTGGTTTTTTTTTTTTTATTATTTTGGGATTTTTTTTTTTCTCCCAAACTTTTATGACGAAATAAAACAGAAAGCGCTTCTCCCGCAACCCACCGCCCCCCCCTCCCCTTCCATCCCGAACACTCGCTGCGCTGCCTGCACCTGCATATTTATGCCCCGCGATTGCGCACGTCTGAATTCCCTCACAGCCGCCGCGCAAATACGTTTCTGACTTACAGCCGATTTTATTCCCTGCCAAGAGACACTATCAGCCTACAAATAAAAGATAATGGAGGCCAAGTAAACACTGGGTGCGCTGAGACCGTTTCCAAACTCTGCGGCTTTATCACATCCGCGGCACACAGATGTAGAGATTTCCTGTAAGGGCTCCACCAGTCGCACCGAAAGAAAAAACAACATATTTTACCACTGGGCTCGGTGGCGCCGACGAACAGACTTTTATTTCCGCGAGTCTTAAAGCGGCGTTTAACATTCAAAGGCGATGCCTGCTGTTGTCAGAGGCAACACTCTGTTTTCAACCCCCAAACTGAACGGATGACGAACAAAAGCGCCTTATTGGAATAAACGTTTCGTCGTTGCCATCCCGCCATTCAAACATAACCTGCCACAGCGTCACACTTTGTTTCGGAATACAATTTTCATTCAGAGGCCTAATTCGGCGTGAAGGGAGCGAAGCGGCATTTTTTTTTTTTTTTTTTTTTCAAAAGGCTCCTTCGACACTTTTTGTAAAAAAGCTCCCTTTTCGCACGTCAAGACCTCGGCATTGGTTGTGAATTACGCTTGACGCAGCTCTCGGCTGGACAGCTGTGTTTGTAATCAACGGACGGTTTCGCTGGAACCGTGTCGCCGGATGAGGAGAAAAAGATGCAGCCAGACTCTGTGAGGGTAAGAGGCGGGATCGGGCCGAGCTAGTGGGAGTATATAAAGGCAGTCGCACCTCACAAAGAGGCAACTGAATAGAAGGTTCTCCGCAAAAGACTCAAAGCTGGCCTTTGATAACGATTCAAAACAATATTTTACAATAACCTTGCCCACATGCGGAAAAGTCTGGAACAAGTCGATGGTGACGCAAAAGAAAAACTCAATTCCGTCGGCCGTCGTCTCAAACGCGGCGAAAAAGTGGACGCACATTGATCCGAGTAAAAGCTCTGAAAGAAAGAAAGAAAAAAAAAAAAAAGGCACGGCTACCTTTGTGCGCCGTTGCTTAGGAGATGCCGTTGCAAATGGCGAAGCACAAAAGGTGGCGCCGAAACAAAACCGACAAAGGCCCAAACGCCTTTTCTGCGAAACCACAATTCCGAGTCGTTTTGATTCGGACGCAGACGGGCATGATTCGTTATTTTATTTTATTATTTTTTTTTTTGATTTCGGAAAAGGAAAACTGCTACCTGTCACTCAACAGTCTGGCAACATTAAGGACAACAACAAGAAAAAACAAACCTGTGTTCATGGCTGAGACATTGGAAGAGCTTGTTACACACCTCCTACATGTTTCACTGGCTCGTGCGCACACACACACGAGCGCGCACACACTCAGATGCGGCGCTAATATTTCTGCCTTAATTGCAACGGGTGACTCATGGCTGTTTAAGCTATCGACTGGAGCCGGAGACACACTGTTTGTTCAAGTCATCAGTCACGCGAGCTTCAATACAGTTCAGTGCCAGTAAGTGTAAGAATGATTAGTGTGTGTGTGTGTGTGTGTGTATGCGAGTGTGTTTAAATAAAGCTTGTATTGTGTTGCGTTGTAAAAAATAAAATACAGGTCCGTGCGTTTATGCCAAATACTTCATCCTTCACAGGCTCCGCCCTCTTTTAGATGCCGCCCTCCTCTCTCTGTGTGCACGGGTTCGAGTGTGAAACCGGCCGGTCGAGCCAATTGGAAAAGTCCATTTGTTTGAATGTGGACGGTGCGTGTCGGACAGCGATCGGACGTCCCAGGCCGACACGTGTCGGACATGTGTAGCGCCGCCCGCTAATGTCCAGCGTGGAAGCCCAACACGCGCGGGACACGCGTGGGCCCGTATTAAAAAATTGGATAACGTCAGCTTGTATATGATGGATGGGATGCGGCGTATTGGATTACACGTATGGACTCCTGCGCAACTGATCAATACGTGAGTGGTTTTACATGGCAGACCTTGACCCAATTGATCCTGTGACATTTCTATCAGGTTCCACTCACAATGCATTAATCTTTCATCGTCGTAAAAAAGAGAAAAAAAAAACATTCAGCAGACAGTGCCGAGCTGCTGCCTTGGAAGAATATCTCAAGGTCCCGCTATTATTCAAAATACAATTGCGACTGAGCCACCGGTGATTTCTAACATGGAACCAGGAATTAGACGAGTCCAGCTTTTTGCTCCTATTGCTTGCTCCACTTTTCTCGCAATGTGTGGGTGGGAATAGCTTCAGAAAAAAGCCACAAAGGGCAATGATGGTTCTCACTGGTGAGTGAAGGCCTGAGGCCAGAGCCACCAGCCAGGTGGGGGCTCCCCTCTCCATAGCTGCCACCTTTGTTCTCTTCCTCATTGCTAACATTTGCAGAGGGATTTCCAACAAAGCATCAGCTCAAGTATTTTTGACTGTAGGCTGTATACACAGGGCTAAATAGGCTGTTTTCTGGAGATCTGTGCATACTTGATCGTGTGAGGCTGCTCCGATGGAAAAAAAATTGTGAAAATGGATCAAATATCGGAAGTTCAAATCAATGTTTCACTTAAAATTGGAATTTTCCCAAATCTACAACTCAACCTTCTGTTCAATGACAATTTCGGATCTTTCTGACCTTTCTAGCGTTTCACAGAGGGTGGAATTTTTTTTTTAATTCCACCCAACGGATGTCCAATGTGAGCGGGGACTCCGTCTGAAACAAACAAAGGAAGCGAGCAAACACAACATGTCTCCATACTGCCTGTGTGTTGGCGTCCAAGTGTCACAAAGGCCCGGCAGTCCAAATGGTGAGTTTAACACTGAGCTCCGAGCCAAAACACAGTGTTATTGTTGCCTTCTAGCCAGCAGCTGTGTCTGCGTGTCTTTTGAGAGTATGGAGGGTTCCGGTGGCAATGTGCTATACTCGTGAGAGCCACGTGCATATGGCTGCTGGCTAGAGGTCCACAGTGGATATCTGGAAAAAAAAAAATTAAAATGCAGCGTTAATGTCGCGGTTTGCTTGCTTGTATTTTTTATTTTTATATTTTGATTTCATTTATTTCGACTTTTGAGTCCATGGCCACATTGGGGTTCTTTGGTTCCTTTGTGAAAGTCAAAACATTGGTAACACCTTATAATAATGATAACGTTTATAAGACATTTATAAGCTATGAGTAGGTATTGTTGGATGGTGGAACTAATCATGAACAAATCGCTGGTGTACATATGTAAATAGTCATTAGACATGATAAGCTATTGGTAGACATTGAACTAATCATTAACAAACCATTTATAAACATTTGTAAATGGTTATTCAACCATACATATATATATATACATATATATGTATATATATATATACATATATATATATATATATATATATATATGTATATATATATATATATGTATATATATATATATATAGATATATATATATACATATATACATACATATATATATATATATATATGTATGTATATATATATATATATATATATATATATATACATATATATATATAAATATATATATATATATATATATATATATATATATATATATATATATATATATATATATATATATACATACATATATATATGTATATATATATATATATATATATATATATATGTACATAACAGCATTTTTCTACTTTTGCTGTGACAGACTTTGGCTGTTTGGACTTTCCGTCTCTCCGGCTCATGACTCAAGAGCTCCGCCCACGCGGCGGAGCGGCTTCGGCTGTCAGTCACCTGCATGTGGAGCAGAAGGAGGACTTTTACTTCTGGAAGTTTGGACTCCTGAAATAACCCCCCTGCCTCCTCCTGCCGCTCCATCCCTCTCTCCCTCCCCCTGCCCCCTCCCCCACTTCTCTCCCACCGCCGAGTTACATCATCTAAAAGCCTCCCGCTGTGTCCCCACTCCGGCTGCGCCGCTTTCTGCCCCGTGAACTCCGCCACCCTGATCTTTCCCTCAGCCTCTTTGCTTCCTCCATCATTATTCTTCTCCATGTCCCAGTTCTCTCTTCGCTCTCCCCTTCCCTACCCTCCCTCCCGTCCTCCCCTCCTTCTGTCGCCTCAGGAAGAATTCAGCTGCGACTGACAGTCTGATTTAGTTCCAATACCAACCCTCCATTTCTCCTCCCCTCTGTCTCTCCCTCTCTATTTCTCTCCAGAGAGAGGGTGTCGCACATAAATCTCCTCTGTAGCCATCTATTACCTTCCACATTCGAGCCCCTGACCTAATTCCTCGCCGTCTCCGATGTGTCAGTAGGTCCGGGGTTGCAGCGCCGCCGCCGCCGCGGTCCCGCCTTCCCTCCCCGTGACCCGGCGCTCTTCTGTGTTTTATGGTTAATCATTATACCAACACTATCTCATATTACCTCACAGCGCTAATGTGGGATGACAAATTGCCCGTGTATAGTTCATTTCCCTAATCGCCACTTTTGCCTCTCTGGAGGTATTCAGGAGTGCGCGTATGGTGTGAAAAGCGACTTCTTCAGCCACTCGTTGGAGGTCTTCATCACAGCATCGAGATTTTTTTTTTTTTCTTTTTTCCTCCAGGCTAAAGTCAGTCGGGTCGGAAGCCCAGATCACTGCCAACTTCAGCTCCCGATAAGCACCTATTTCCACCCGCAAACTCACCAATGCAATATATTAAGCCCCAGCTCATTGATAAAACCTCCACTCAGCGAGGGAGACATCACCTGGAGGCCCCTCAGCTGTAAATACGGTCAACCCTGAAGGGGCCACAGCAGGCAGACATGGCTCCGAATTTGACCTTCTGCTAAGCATGGCTCGGATGACTATCCAAGTATTCTGTTTTTTTCTTTTTTTTTAATTCCTCAAGTTAATTAAAATGCTTATTTTAATTAAGAAGCCGTCAGTGGTTCATCCGAGAGCCTTGGCAGCTCAGTTCACCTTGTGTAATGACAGCACAGTGGGAGATCTGTTCAACGGGAAACTCCTTATTGTTTTCACATTAGCGCTGGAAAACTGACACTGATCTGAACTGATCAAGTGACGAGAACAAAAAAACATTCAATTTAATTGAGTGTCCAAGTTAGACACACAACATATTTATCTTCTACTGTTAACCAGAACGGTTTGATGCATAACAGGAACAGTGCTGTTGGCATTACTCCATAAAAGTAATCCAACTATTGCTTACTGACCTTTAAAAAGTAATCTAATTACTTATTTGGCTATTTTGTTTCATAAGTAATCAGTTACTAATTACTAATTACTTTAGTTCAAAAAAAGATAAAGAAATAGTTGCTCAGTGCTTTGGAATGAACTTTATTTACATTACTCCATTACTCAAAAGGTAGTTTAGTGCGTTACTCAGTAATAGATTACTCGCCAACACTGAACAGGAATTGGACAACTATCACCTTGCGTGAAGCACGTTTCTTGTTCTTGTTCTCAGCATTGACGCCTGATGCAGTGGATAGTAACTCTTCTACTAATGGAGAGTCAAGTTAGATGAAATGTATTCATGTGTTTTAGTTTGCAAGTTAGTTTGTGTGTTTGTTTTAGGAATTTTTGACGTGGGACATCACCGACGTGGCGTTCACTGACTCATTCCAATTTCAATTTCAAACTTCAAAGACACAACGTTTCTTAATATGAACATATTTACACACTGAACAAGCCAGGTGTTTATTGTTCAAATATGCAATTTTTGGAACAAGGGAACAAAAGCAAAGCAAGAACACAATGATGAAGACAATGTTGTATGTTAATTTTTAAAAAATTCACTCTTCTGACTGTTGTCTTCAGTTTTGAGGGATAAGTGATATTGTATTTTGGCTGAAGAAAGTATGGGAACATTTCATTTAAAAACAAAAACACACATTTAAAAGATAAATGCGGTACATATGCTCATTCATAAGCTACCGCTGTAAGGCTTTTTTGTGTTTATTCTTTGTTTTCAGTTTTATACAAAACTGATGCAAGGTCGTATCCTGAGAGACGTTTCAGTGGCGTTGGATGAGAGAGAAAGTTCAACTTTTGCTTTCAGTTGTGTCATTATTTCCAAAGTGTCCCTTTCACGGGTTTCCATCACAGGCGCAGGCCAGAGGGGCCTCAGAGACACTAAACGATCCGTCTCAGGCTGCAGTAACACACTGGGGTTGGTGTGCGGTGAATGGCAAACTGGACTTTTCACTTTGGTCAGCAATAAAGGCTCAGCCTAAAGGTGTTCTAGAAAAATTGGCCAATAAATATGGAGGGCTTGGAGTGAAAAGAGCGCAAACGATATATGTGTTTTTTTGCAAGAGAAACACGAACAAACGGATCGGTGAGAAGTGACTCCTCGCTGTGCAGGGAAAGAAAACCAACCGACAAAGGTTCGGTTTTAAATACTGGGAAGAAGCAGCGGCCTTTCGTCAGTGTTAACAGGTGATTTTCCAGCCAGCAGAGGAGAACAGGAGGCATTGCCGGACTTCAGAGGAAAGGTCCGGAGGTGGTTTGAAGGTTGGCGGATTAGAGGGGAAGGAAATGGGCTGACAGGAACAGAGGGGCACTATAGGTGGAGCGGAAAAGTGAGGAGAAGGGAAAGATTAAGTTGGGGCGAGACAAGCAGCCGGAGCGGAGGGGAAGAGCAAAGAGAGGGGGATTTAAACGAGGAGGGAGAATAAACTCAGCGGGAAACGTAATCAGGAAGATGATGAAATAAAAAAAACCCCAGAATTAACTTTTCGCTCCTTATTTATTCCCCTGTGTGCGCGCGCTCGCACGCTCGCGTGTGTGTGTGTGTGTGTGTGTGTGTGTGTGTGTGTGTGTGTGTGCCTGCGCGCTCAGTGCTTCCATCGTGAGAGCCACTTTAAACTTCATCGCTTGATTATGGGGACATGAAGAATGCTAAAAGAGAGCGAAGACGAGGGCTTTCCGCTGCTCAAACCCCCGGGTTTAGACATTAATCAAGCGCTCCCACCCCGGACGCCGTCGCAGGTGCAAACTTTACTTTTTGGGGCCGGCTTGCAAAAAAAAAAAAAAAAAAAAAATAGCTTCTGATTTTTTGCCTGCCGACTTAATCAAGTGTTTGCAAAAGAACACAACCGCGACGTTTCCCTCCGAGTTCATTTCTTCCGAGGGACCCCATGCGGTCCCACTTTCCGGCGTGACGCTCGTTCCGGCTCCAGCGAGCCTCATCCTCGGAAAACTCCCAACGAGGAATCAGTTCACGCATCACTTCCTCCCGTCCGGCCTCGTCGCCTCGGCCATACTTCATTTCCTTTCCCCCTTCCTCGCCGACTCTTCTCCCAATCATTCCACTTCATTCCGGCACCCTTTCCCATTGTCCTCATTTCCTCTCCTCCTCTTCTTTTTTTTTTTTTTCTTACCTTTGTTCCCTTTTTTTCCCCACTCCGGCTTCTCATCCGACAGCCGCCTGCTCGATCGCCCGCTAGATTTGTTTCATTCACGCTTCCTCCCCTTGACCCCGCGCCTCACTTCCCTCCCTTCTTCTGCTCTCGTCCTCCCCTCCTGCCATAGTTGTTTTTTTCCCCTCTGCTGGACTCTCCTGCTCTCAGCAGGATTATTGATGGCATCCCATTCTCTGTGGCCGCGTGGACAGAAAACAGAGACCGCTGCGAAAAGAAAAAAAGAAAAAAAAAGGTGGGGGAGGGGAGAGGGGTTCGGTGTAACAGCATCACAGCCCTTCAGGCAGGTGACTATAGGTGTGTGTGTGTGTGTGTGTACCTGGGATTTGTGCCCGGGTTGAAGTTATGGTTACGCTGACAGAGGCAAAAAGGTGCAGGGGGGGTTCCAGGGAAGAGGAGGAGGAGGAGGTAAAGAGAAAAAAAAAAATCATTTTCTCCAGTAGGATGAGGGGTTTTGTGCGCGTGTGCGTGTGTGTGTGTGTGTGTGTGTGCGTGCCAGTGTGTCTGTGTCGACCGAACACCGGACTCCTGCTACCTCCAGCCCCACAGGCCTCTCAGAATAAATGGATTTTCTTTTTCTATTCTAGGACGCACTGGACCTTATTTCCTTCTCATTCTCCTCTCTCTTTCAATCTCTGTCTTCATCTCTGCTCTCCCAGAGCTGCGAGAACATGGCCACAGATGTTTTTAACCCCTCAGCGCTCTTATCTCGCAGAGCGCCATTAAGAGGCTCTAATTTAATTTGACAATGCGTTATTACGGGGGGACTATGAAAGAAGAAACAGAGCCAATAAAACCGCGGCGGATTTGCCCCTCCGTGATACTCAAAATAATTGAGGAGCATGTTTGATGGTCCGCAGGCTTGTTCTGCCTTCTATTTCTCTTGCTGGCAGTTTCCTCACTGCCGTCTATCATTTAGTTGCCACGTCAGAGCTCTTGACAGCATCTCGCATCTTTAGGCCCGAGAACTTGAAGCGAAGTCCACGTTTTGACTTCTTCTAGTTGCCGTCCTTTCCATTACGACCAATGAAAATCAGCCCTTTGTGACATCACACTGATGATTACTGGTACCTCTTTCACCCGAGTGGCAACACTCACAATTGATAGACCATCTTTTTTTGGCATCACTGTTAGAAGAAGGCCTTTTTTGCGATTCACTAAAGATCTATTTACTATTTGCTAGATCTAAGGTCTATTACAGTACTCGTGTTGTAGTTTTTGGAATAAAACTACACTGAAGTGGGCGGTGAAATTAAGGCAGGGATAATATGAGATTTGTAAACTCGTAAAAGGTGATAGTTTTTCAGAAGATTTTTTGTGGTTCTTTTGAATGTAGATGTATGTACACAATATAAAACTACAAGCTAAACTGAAGATACAAGCACACAGACGTCAGTACGTACTTCAAGTACGAATATAAACATTTGGTGAGTGTGTTGCTTATACAAATGAGAGTAGCGTCTGAACAGTGGCCACTGTGGGTTTTGCACCTCGTGCCATTAAACTTTGTGGTTCACAGGGCTGGATTATCATCCAGGATTATTACATTGCAATTAATCAATCTAGCAGCTTCATATGATTTGCTATCAAAAGAATCTGCATGAATCTCCAGAGAATGGCATATTTAGCCTACTGTTTGCAGCCTCCTCTAAAAAAACCAATGCTTTGTTGGGCATGATTTGAAAGAACTAAAAACAGGGTGGTCTCCCAGCACATGGAGCCAACACCTGGCTGGGAGCGATGACAGTAACTTGGGAAGGGGTGTCCGTGCCCTTTGTGACATCACAAAGAACCGTGTGTTTTAGTGCGTGTGTTTTTTTTTGTTTTGTTTTCGCCGCGTCATTGCTCCATGTGTGAATTTCACAGTGTATGAAGTGCCAAAAGGTACACCAAGAGGAAAATATTTGTCGTTGTTTGCAATATTTTCACCATTTTTGGAAATGATGTGTTCTTTCATATCATTTTTTTTAACATCTGCTATCTTACTTTGTCCTTTTTATGAATTTAACAGGATTACACGCGTATAACTTGTAAAAAAAAAACCAAAAAACGATTTGAATCAAAACCTGAACCCCCACTTTCAAACCCATATTCTAACGGCGTCGTCGTGCCTCACTCTGCTCCTCGTGTCTTCAGACGTGCATGTTGTGATGAAACTGGATCCTTTCCCTTCGCCTCCCTCACACACACGCACGCACGCACGCACGCACGCAAGCAAGCAGCTCTCCGGTGATATAATGCAGTTATCACCATGGAGATCTGCTGGAGATGGACCCTCTCTGGACAATGTCAAGAATGTCCGCCTGTCTCTCTCCATCTGCAGATTTGATTTCAGCCTTGAGAGCTGCTGAGAGCCAGAGAAGATGGGAGCCTTTCGGAAACGCCCACGCCAGGGCTTTAAAAGTCAGATTCAAGGACAGAATTTATGAGAAATGTTGGCATGCACGCCGAATTAGAGAGCTTACATTTAAGAAGAAAAAAAACGCAGCTCTTTGGCTTTGTGTCGCCGAGAAAAGACTTTGAATCGAGGACCTTTATTTGAACAAGAAAGAGCACCGTTTTCTGTAAGGCTGAGATACCCAAACTTTAAAGTAAATTCAGTTGAAAAGCGGCGAAACAATGAAATGTGGAGAATTCATCCCCACAAGAACAAAGGCGGCGAGTGGTAATGAGCCCAAAACGCAGCAGAGCTAATCCTGTTTGGCTGGTGTAAGCTTGAATATAAAATAATGCAAAAACCTTCCTGGACTTTAATGTGCAAAACAACAGCTCTCCAATAAGACTGCCGAAGCCGCAGCTCAGTGAAAGCAGACCAACGGCTCTGTTTCCTTTATTTCTTCTCTGTGTGACTAGTCAGGTCTTCTTCTTCTTGTACATACAGTAACATCTATTTCAATTTCCCTAAAATCATCAAGACTTTAATAGGCCGCATCATTAGGCAGAAACTAAGATTGGATCAATTTGTTACCGCATGTAATTATCTGCACTGGTTCTAAGATAATTAGCTTACTAGCTCATCTGCAATTTTATGCTCTGGGATAAAATGATTGCATATAATTGCACCAACATACGTACGACAAATATTGCTGCTTTAATTTCCAATCTTCCTCGAAAAGCTTTTCGTTAGTCAAGAGTCGTCCGGCAGCTTACAGGGATTTCTGTGGAGGGAGATCGGCTGGGGTAGGAAAACGGAGCAGCACGTCGAAATATTTGAGTGGATCTGATGAGGCTTTTAAATCGTTCTTTTCATTGCACCACATGGTCCGACAGGTGTCATAAACATTGCATTGATTTTGACTGTTTGCTTCAATTATGGCTCGCCAAGAGCAGCAGACGGGCCGGTAAACGTTCAAGATGGGCAGCATGAGCATTCACTTTTCTATGAATAGTTGAATCTTGAGAAAGTAATCGAGCTAAGATGAGCTAGTTGCTGAATTTCAGGAAGTGCAGTTGAGCTAGGAGAAAACAGCAGGTCATAGATCAACGCCAACGCTTAAGGATTGAATGCTATCTCATTGATTTTTCTCCCCTTTTTGAGTCCAGGATGTCATTATCATCATGTCAGTGCTTATTTCCCAGAAGACTGAAGTTCATTTTAAAAGTATGATGTGCCATCTTATCTTGGATGCTATCGTCCTTGTGGCTGCATGGCTGAAAAACAGCTAGCTTGCCAGAGTGACAAATAATTGTCCAAAACTAGCATCTAAATCTGACCATTTCCTTTTTGTTCAGAAATTCTGCCTAGCAACAGCAGCTCAGGTAGCATCACTGACTGTATTTAATTCTATATACTTAATACTACACTTAATTCTTGTAGTCGGTAGTTCCCGAAATCCTCCCTCCATGCTCGTGGCGGGTTTGCCTGGTTGACCCGGTAACAACTTAATGTTGTTTTACGGTGCATTGTTAATTTGCACAGACAGTCGCCTTCTTATTTTGTCGTCTTGAAAGCGAAATTTAGCTTAGTTTGCTTAAAATTTGCATAGGATTTCGCCGTATCACCACTGACTACGACAAACACAGGCGCGGGTGCACCACCGCTTCTTTTTATCTTCTTTTCTGAGAGGAAGACTGCCAGACACAGTACTTCTCTTCTGCCGCTTCGATCATGACGGACACACCTTGACCCGCCTCCCCCACCACCTATAAACTACAAATGTGATTGCTGCAGATGGTGTCATGAAAACGGCACACAATCACTAATTGAAATGGCGCGAGCCGTGTTGCCGGCCTGCCGGGAATGACTGGAAAATGCTATGAAAGCTCGTCAGACAAAGTGAATCGTGAATCGTGAATGTGTAGCCCGTTCAAGTCTTTGACTGTTAAACAGACTGAACGCTCTTTGGGGAAGTGTCAGAGTCAATATGAGGTCCAGGTGGCTTTAATTAAAACAGAAACCCGTTTGTTTTCTTCCTGGCTTTTTTTTTTTTTTTTTTTTTAAAGATTTCCCTCCGTATTGCAACCCCGGCCGCAGGGAACTTCCCCGCTATTGATTTTGCCGTCAAGAGAAGACGCCGTGATCAAAAATACATTGTAATGAGAGATGCATTCCGTCTGTTTCCAGCGCGCACGGGGACCAATCCGTCTTACGTCTTTCCAATTTGGACCTATTTTTCTTGTTACGTTCAATGTTGGAGTGGCTTGTTATTTTCAAGCGGTGTTAGCGGGAGAAGGCTTCTCTCGTTCTCCCGCTAATACATCACCCTCGTTTGGCCTCCATCTCTGATTGTCCTCATTAGTCCCACCTGCGCGTCGTTGACCTACCTCTGCCTCCTCCTGTAGTATTCGCAGGAGCGGGGTTTGAAAAATAAAAAAAAAACGGCCAGCGAAAGACAACAGACGCCGCGCGTTTTATTGTGGCGAGGGCAGGGAAAAAAGGACCAAAGAGAGAGGCAACGGGGAAGTTTTGCAAATGATCCCGAATGCCTCATTAGAGTGCATCATTAGTTCCCCGCCAGGCCGACGTATAAAGGTAGTCCATGAATGTTAATGAGGATGTTTTAATAGTTTAACCAAGAAGTCCTAATGGATTCTGATGGTGTGAGTGCGAGCGTCGATAATGGGGCGCTCATCAAGGCCGCGCATCAGCGTCGATGTCACATTCGTATTAGGGAAACCGAGCGACGCTTTGCTGAGCGCTGCCACTGGAGGCGGAGCTCGCGTCGTCTCATCGGCCAATCGTGCAGCGATGCGGGAGAGACTAC
Source organism: Nelusetta ayraudi (assembly GCF_046127955.1). Classification (NCBI taxonomy): domain Eukaryota; kingdom Metazoa; phylum Chordata; class Actinopteri; order Tetraodontiformes; family Monacanthidae; genus Nelusetta; species Nelusetta ayraudi. Next base: position 5,060,267 of record NW_027466081.1, on the reverse strand, counting down.
GTTCTTCTATTCAGGTTAATGGAAATGTGTTGTTTTTTTATTTTATTGGTGAATCTTGTTGGGAGCGATTGGTTGGTCTGGATTTTCCCGTTTTGTTTTTGTGTTTTTGTTTAGGAAATTACTTGAGAAGCCTCGTTGTAAATTTTAAAGTTAAAGTTTCAGTGCTGTTCACAGTGTCTGAATGTTTCATCTTTAATGCCAATGTCAAGTCGGATTTCTAGTGTTACCCCCTATATGATTATCATATATGTTAATATATCTCATTTGAATGTTGACACAATTGGTTGAGGGGTTTTGGCTACAATATGGAGGATGTCAGTGGGACATGTGACCTTATTGCACCGCATGAAAAAAAAAAATAAGCCCATTAAAAGATGAGCCTTGCTGTCATTTCTACCTCAACATTGACACAGTAGTTGACATCATAGCTCTCTCTTGAAGCTGAAGTGAACTGTTGGCCTTCGTTCTTCTATTCATCTGTGGATCTGTAGTTGTGCAAAAAGCCCTGTGATTCCAAAAGGAGCATATCAATTTGTAGATGAACGCCTGTGGGCAAAGTTCCTTGCAAGACATTTTGCAGATATACGATTTACGGTTAGCATTAGGACTATCTTTCCTGAATACTTTGCTGCATGACTAACCGTAATCAAAATTACTAGAGAGAAAAATGAGAGAGAGAGAGAGAGAGAGAGAGAGAGAGAGAGAGAGAAGGGTGCCGACATTATAGTTAAAGGAAATATGTCAGTTTTTTCACGTTGGCTGAGTTTGCTCACTGAACTGATACCAACGTTTGTGGGCGGATGAAACCCTCTAATGTCGGCCGATACTGATGTGGTCACTGATGTCATGCATCACTTGTTCCGTGTGTTTCTGCTCGAGACGCTCTCCACTCCACCGCGGGTAAAGACTTGATAGCTCGTTCAGCTTCAGTTACCTCACGTGAGGTCCACGTAGCTGTCATTAAACGTCATCTGAAGCAGCTCGCATCATCGCCGCCTCGGTAGAATCGGTTCCACTTAGCTCGAAATTAGCTTCAGCTAAATCTATTTAGCCTCATCAAGTCGGTGGTACGTGCCAAAAGCGTAATAATATGAAGATGCTGCACACCAATGATTATGATACGCAGGCCCAATGCTTTATATTTTGAGGTTATATTTGTATTGATATCTAAGATTGATTGAAAATAATGGCGGTGATAAGAAAAAAAAACATTCCGAATCCAGCCAATGGCATAATAACATATTTAGTAAAGCAGTCACGCATACTGCAAAGTCAACAAAACTATTAACAATTGAGTTTTATTTTCAGGTGGCTCAAGGAACAACCATTGTTTATTTACGGTGAAGCGGGAGAAACGAGAGGGGGAAACATGATGAAGTGCTCGCATCTATTTTAATGTTGATTTAAAAACTGAAGGAGAGCAAAGCTGGGGTATCCCCCATCTTGACTGCCAGTATCAATATTCAAGCCCAGTCAATGTTCCCCGGAGAAATAAAAAAAAAGGTTACAAAAGCCTTTGAATTCCACTGGGAGCGGACAGGTGACGCTGGCGTGCAGCTGTTTCTCTCACCCTCCTAAAAAAAAAAAAAAAAAAACAGACGCTCCTTAAGCCTCCTGACACGTTTTTTTCCCCCCCTCCACTCCCGTCAATTTTTCTTTCACTGAGGAAAAATTATGCAGTGTTTGTGTGCGTGCGTGCGTGCGTGCGTGCGTGTGCCTGTGCCTGCCTGTGCCTGCCTGTGCCTGTTTGCCGAGTTAATATTCAGGTTGGGAACGAATGCTAATTTAATCAATAAGCTGTAAATCCGACTGGTTGCTTACTCATGCTGGTCTAAGAGTCCCAGCAGGGGGAATAAAAAAAATATATAAAAAAAAAAAAAAAAAAAACACTGAGCTGGCTGTGTGTTTTCATGGGCACGCCGTACACACACAGAGAGACACACACACACACACACACACATTCTCCAGCCTCCAAAGCGATCTATATACGAGCCTTCCCGTCTCCTATGTATATCCGTTGTCTCTGCAGTTCAGGATGCTGCTGTCTGTGCGTGACAAGATGTGAGAATGTTTCCTGGCAGCTCCATCAGCTCCGACTCAGACGGGCTAAAGCCTCGTTCAGACAGGATTTATTTCTCCGGGGGAGGTTCTGATTTAATATCGCATGTGCTGATCAGTGATATTAATTCCCTCCAAAGAATGTCACTTTTTTTTTTCTTTTCTTTTTTTATCGCCCTCCTAACGGCGCTAATTGACGTCCTCTAAAATATGTTAAAATGGATCCTTTTTGCGCCGTGATTTCGCTTCTTCCTTTTAATAGGCCCAGAATTTCAGCCGGGTTGCGCGGCATTGTGTGAAACAGATGTCATTTTTGAGTATACTCCTACGTCTCGATAACTTCTAAAAGGGAACCTATGGCTGCTCGAAAATTGCGGCCGCGAAAACCGCCCTGTTTCCACTCGATGTACGATGTATTTTGGACTCTTTTTTTTTTTTTTTTTTTCTGCATGAGGAGGCCAATATTCTGTCACTTGGTTTCATCAGCCCAACCTTTTCTTTGAAGTGTGCAGAAGAGGGTGGAGGACCTCTCAAACCTAATGGCACTTTGTTAACACCAAAGTGTAGTTACATTTGTGGACCCTTTGAAGAAAAAAAGGAGGACAGGCGGGCGGCGCTGCCGGAAAAGTTTTCGCAGGGGTCAGCGGGGGTTGCCGAATAGTTTTCGCCGCCCCACCAGACATCTCATTATCAACTGCATCTACGGTTGTGGGGGCACTTAAAGAGTCGCACAGTCTTGGATATTATCGCGTTGTATTTGAGTTATTATTTTGAAAGGTGTGGCTGCATCAGACTGACACAAACAACTGAATTCTTTTGTACTCGCTCTTGGATGTCAATGGGAATTATCTTGACGAAACGCTCAGTTTTGACCTCAACTGGACAGTTGCACTTGCTGGAGGGAGCGTGCAGTTTGTTGGTGAGTGCACTACTTTAAAGCGATTCTTTAGGTAATGTATCAAAAAAAAGCATTGCGTGTCTGAAAATTCATTTTAGAATAAACGAAAAAAAAAAAAGACTAGATTGTGTAACAATAATCGTCCTTTGTTCATCCTCAACACTCAAACAGGGAATCGCAGATATACATAAGACTGAGACCACACTCTTGGTGCGACAAGGTTGCACGTACAAACACACACACACACACACACACATCTCCTTGCCCGCCCCTCTAAACCCGACTTTGTGAGCCTGCTCCACCATAAAAAACGCTTTTTATCATCAGTGCGTTTATCCCCCTCGTCCTCTCGCCACCAGCAGCCACTTTAACTTCATCGGTTACACTGTGCCCATTAGCGGCTCCTCTAGAACAGCTCCGTTTATCCCCACCCACCCCCCACCCGCCTGCCGTTCCACTCAAACCAGTGTGACGGCCCGCCAGACCAGTTAGGAGTTTGTATTTCTGGAATTTACATCCTCTGGTTGGACGTGTGGTCGGAGTCGCTGCAGCAGGGGATCGGCTTCAGCGACTCTCCCTCCGACAGCGCTTCGCAGCGCTTTAGTTCCCCCTCTTTAAGAGCAAAACGGCTACCTGAAGCGGGCCGCCGTCCTCTGGGACGCTTAATTTCTCATTAGGATCATATTTTGTGGATAAATAATGTTGCTGTGTTGAAGCGCCGGCAGCGTGAAGGCGGCAGCGCAGCCGTATGCTTCACAAATAAGTACTCCAACTGCCATGGCCCCTCCCACTGTGAGCACACACACACCTGGACACACACACACACACACACACCCACACAGATGCCGGCTGCAGGGTCAGTGCTAATGGAGTCACCTACGTCTGCTGTTTGTGTGTGTGTGTGTGTGTGCGTGTGTGTGTGTGTGTGTGTGTGTGTGTGTGTGTGCGCGAACACGTGTGTTTGTGGTGGGTTGTGTGTCACCAGAACCTGCTGTCACCTCATTACAGGACACCGCTGGCCACAGCTCACACTGACATCCAGGGGCTGTATTCACAGACTACTTTATTTCACCACCAGGAGTTCCCCTAAATGGCCGAGGAAAAAAGTTGGGGGCGAAGAGTTTTTCCTCTAAAGGGGCATCGCAAAGCTGCAGGGAGAGACTTTTACCGAGGACACTGAAGGACTGTTCGCCGTGTTACGATCCTTCTGTTCTCCCAAATGTGGAAGAAAAAAGGCCTTTTTTTTTTTTTTCCCCTGTAAGAAATCAGGAATATGGCTCGTCCTACACCCACAGGCGTCTCGGCTGTAAATCCATTTTATGCAACCAGTTTTAAAAGTGCCACACTGTGCGCAATTCACTCCACCAATGTTTTCGATCAACGGTACGTCAGCGAGTGTGACAGTCACTCCAGAAATGGGGAAAAAGTTCTTTATTTTCAGTGGGATTACACTCCCATTTCTGTGCAAGTTATGTCACAAAGGGCACTAATGTTCCTCCCATGTTTAGTGATACCACGCTCGGCCGACTTGTATTTTTTTGTCCTGTTCCAAACATCAACTTTAACAGGAAGGTGAAAGCTGAAACCCAGTCTCTCTGCAGGAGGCTGTAAACAGCGGGTTAATATCTAGAGACATTTCTTGAGATCTAAAAAGCATTTGGATCAGCAAGTCTGTTCTGATGGATTTAAGAGCACAGATGCAAAAGTGATGATAATATGGAACCATTATTGAGACGGCTCTACCTCATGTCTCCCAAAAATATGACCCGACTCAAAAGGATCAGGTCTAGTTTTATTAACGGTCTGACTGTGACCAGAATAACATTGTTTTTCTGGACTCTGGTCACCATGGTTTCATCATATTTTTTTGTTTTGTTTTTCTTTCCTAATCTAAACACTAAATCTTTGAGGCGTCAGATGTTCCACAACCCCCGAGGGTCGGTGGGGTCAGATTGCAGAGTGATACGGAAAAAAGAAAAAATGCGGCGACGTTATATATCATGTCCTCCCAAAATAAGAGACGCTGCAGGCTGATTGACCTCCTCCCGCTGTTAACGCAGCTGAAATGTCAGCGCTGTCAAAGCGGCCTGACTCGTCACTGGTGCATCTGTGTTCATGAAAGTTGAACTCTGGGACACAGGGGTGTCTAATATCTCCTTCAGGAAACCCAGCGGCCACGGCGCTCCCACTGCATCAAGTCACCTCCAAACCATTTCATTTATATATTTCCAGAATGAACATGTGGAGGACCAAGCCATCAGCTGCTGGAGTCACAGGTGCTCTTAGGTTCATACAGACCAAGCTCACTTCACTTCAAAATGTTGCAACTTGTACGTCCACACAATAAAATTCCTCTCTAGCCTCTTAGTTCCCAAAAGGGTGTCCAGTTCAGGAAAACAGCTCTTTATGATGTCACAAAGTGCATGGATATCTCTCCCAGGTTAGTACTCCGTGCCAGATGTTGGCTCCACCCCTCTAAGAACACCTTGATTTGGTTTCCTTCAAAAAAAAACTGTTTTAACAGGAAGCTAAATAAAAACTGGTGTTTTAGCAGAAGGCTACAAACAGGGGGCTAAATATGCTGGACCACAGCCATTTTCTGGACATCTAAAAAGTTTTTTTGTGTGTGTTTTACTGATCTGGTCAAAGGTGCTGACTGAAATCCATAAAAAAAAAAAAGGTTTTCAAAAGCAGACCTTTAAAATTTCAAAACCGCGATTAAGAAAATTTGCGGCCGACCGTTGTGGCAGCGCGGCGCACCGCCATCTTCATCTCCTTGTCAAATGGGCATCCATGTTCCGACAAGCAGACATGTGTATGCGTGACCGTGAGGTGTAGGTTTGCATGTTAATGACGCGCGGGCTTGTGTTACCAGGCAGGATACACTGTGATTCCATTATCATTGATTAGGTGACAGCGAATGTGTGCCAAATGTATATGAGTGTGACACAGACAGTAAAAAGGATTAAAATTATGGCCGCCAAAGTGTGTGTGTGTGTGTGTGTGTTTGCGCCTGCGTGCTTGTGTGTGTGCACGCGCATGCTGACAGAACATTAGTCAGGCTGCTTCTCCATGTGAGTGTACTCACTACGCAGGTCGATGGAACGATGAGCCCGCGTGCATTAAAGGCAGAGTATAAGTCTGGCTGTCACCTGCGTCACTCAGACATCAGTTTAGATCAAAGATGACGTGAGGAAGTGGCTCGGAGTAAATTATCAACACCTATTTGCCATTTTTCTTCACAAGTGGGGGGGTGGGGCGGCGCGGACGTCTTGCTCAGCAAGCGAGATCAGTATAGCGAGCCTTTTTTTCTCGGTTCAACCACAATATATAGTCTCGGAATATAGAATATAACCAGCTTGCTTATTATCAGTGAAGCCACTGTGGTTTTTAAAGATGTCTGATATTACTTTTTTTATTTTAACAAACTGCAGCATTAACGTTAATATGTATGCAAAGACAGGGAACTAATGACGGTCTTATGCAGAACCAGCAGCATCATGACATCTAGAGTGGAGAGTGACATCACAGTGCCCTCTGTGTGTTGATTTTTGACTGCGCATCTCCTTTTCCAACCTTCACTGTGGAACCACAACCCCTCCAGGAAAGAGAAAACAGCCTCAAACAGCTATCACGCGATGCTAACAATAATACCCGAAGTGCAATTCACAGAAAAGCAAAACAATTCAGATGGCTCACCGAGTGGGACATCCTCTGGCTGCAGTATTGTACGTCGTCCGTGAAACACTGATGCTCACTGTACTGGTGACTGCAGAGGAAGGGTGCCGGGAGACGGTTTGTTTCGGTGGACCTGTAGCGCCAAGTTTTCGCTGAACTGCTGGGCTATATAACGCTGTAAAAATCAGAGTCAAAATAAGTCACACACGTTCAAATGTCTGTCAAAAGCGTTATGTGTCTGCTTATTAAAGTTTCAGAGTTTATTCAAAGCATATGAAAGGTGATAATAAAAAATTTAAAAAAAGAGGAAAAAACATATTAAAAGAAGCAGATCTGCTTATTGTGACCACCAAAAGCAGGACAGAATGCTGGACAAACAGTCACAATGGCCATACAATGGCTGTTCTGCCTTGTTGTCTCCAAGCACATGGTCCTTATCAGAAGACTTATATTTTGATAGAATTACATCGAAGCACAAAAGCATAAAAGCAGAGAGAGAGAGAGAGAGAGAGAGAGAGAGAGAAAGAGAGAGAGAAAGAGAGAGAGCGAGGGAGAGAGTCTGCTGATGGGCTCTGCAGTGGTCAGGCCGCAGCTAACTGGCAGCTAGCTCATGCTGAGACCCGTCTCTCACACACACACACACACACACACACACACACACACACACACACACACACACACACAGCTATAGCTGTGAGACTGTCCCATCGATAAGCTGAAGCCACATTGCCCCCTACTGGCTCACAGGAGAACATGTCAGTTCATCAGTTCGGCGTCAGGAACGCTCTGCTTTCCTGCTGCTACTGACTAGTAGCACTGGTCCACCATGCAAGCAGAGGCCAAGTGTGGTTAAGAGACACAACAGGCCCAAGCTTAATCATCATTGAGGAAATAAAGTTTGTGGCTGTTGTGAGAAAATATGGCTTTTGAAGCCACCCGTTATGGACTTCACCTCCTTCATGGCTGTCTTGTTTTTGTCAACAGCAGGAGTTGCTATTGTTAGTGCCTTGTTTTGTTTTTGTCAGCGGGCTGTGCTATCGATTGATATGCCTTCCACTCTGGGGATTTTCTGAAAGGGGAATCATTTCGTTGTACCTACTCGCTGGAGCTACGGCAACACCGAGCCGTCGTGTACTGCTCGGGTTGGTCCGATTTCACATCTTCGTCTAAAAACAACTGTGGTCTCCGCAAACACCAATATCATATGGTAAACAGCAGAACGAGTACAGCCTGTTTAATCTTAGAATTTGGAGTTTAGGGTGTGCGGGTACAAGACAAAGATCACATTGCCCAATTTAAAAAAACAAAAAAGGGAGAGAGCAATTGTAGAATTGATTGGTGACAGTTACATGCATGACCTTGGTTGCTGGTTATTATGTTGCACACTTTTTTCTGGTGTCGATGATGACTGATCCCACCCATATGCCATATGCAAGTTTTTGTCTGTGTATGTTTGTTACATTTCTGTGAAAAATCTTAAAATACAGTCTGTTTAAGTCTATATATATAAAACATTGATAGTTGTTTAATTCCTGTAGGGTTATCCCAAATTATCTTATTATATTATTAAATTGACTTGCTAATGTTAATGTTTTCCAATAATAAAATGTGCCTAAGTGAATTCCCCAGAAATGACAAAAGTCACTCTTTCACTTCTTATGCTTGCTCCATCTTCCAAAAAGTGCACTGAGATGCACGTTTCTGTAAATCAGCCTTTTGTGATGTTAGTGAAACTGCCTGCCATTACCCCCGAGCCAGGGGCTCAATCCACCTTCAGCGTTATGTCTCCTTCCAGACTTAAGGACGATCCAACAAATCATCAGTTTTAGGAGGAAGCTAAATCGAGCGAGTCTCCAATGAAAAATAAAGACTTGAAAATGGGCAGAATATGGGACCTTTAATATTCTCCATTAAGCTGCCTCATGGCCGCCCTCCAGCCACCAGAGCGCAGTAAATTGGGGGCTGATCCATCCTCCCATTCAATCAGATGGCTGTCTTGGCTCTGAAGAGTCCCATCAGGGTCAAAAATCCTCCTCCTCTCAAAAAAAATAAAACGCCGTTAAAAATAACATTTGGTGTACGGTATTGTTATACAGCATAGATTTCGCTTCAGCTTTCCATTCCAGAAATTGGAAGTGGAGCTAAGTAGAGAGCGAGAGAGAGAGAGAGGGCGAGAGAGAGAGAGAGAGAGAAAAGAATCCATTTCCAGTCAGGGTTGCTGAGTCTGTGGCTCCACGTGGCTTCCTTCCAACCGGTATCAATGATTCATCCCTCATTTCTCTGCAGAAACCGAAAGACGCAAGCCAGAGGTATAAAAGCGGCGGCATCATCCACTGTTCGCTCGGATGTCTGACGTCCAAAGTGGTGCAATGACCAAACAACAATTTCAGCCCGCGGAGACCCTGAGCCGCTGACGCCGACTTGAGGGACGTTCGGTGGAAAACGATATCCTGCGTCTGTACGCGTGATACAGAACCTCGGGGTGTCCCCATGGCATCAGCGCCGAGCTCGGGGCTTATGGATAATTTAAGACATTTCATTCGATTCGTTTGAGTGGTGGAGGAAGAGCCGGCGCCGGTGCTTTGGTTTTTGGAAACAGGAAGACGAGCCCCGTCGGAGAGAGGCGCGGAGAGGAGCGTGCGCTGGAAACCCCAGAGGGGTGAAGTGGAAATGACTTTGTCTTTGACAGCAAAGCGCCGGTGAAGAGCCCCAGGCCTCCTCCTCTCGCTGTCTGTCTCTTCCCTTGCCCTCTCCCCCGCTTTCATCCACCCTCTGTTTCACTTCACACATGTTAAGCATCAGAGGGCGATCAGAAAGTGATCTGATTAGGAACAGCAGGGGAAGCGCAAACATGAAGGATCGTAATAAAAAGAAACCTCACAAGCCACATAAATCACACAATGTATCCGGCAGTGTAAATAAATCCTAGAATACAGTCAACTTCTTTCAGATCAGGCACCATCTTCATCTTCGTGTCAAAAAATTCTTGACGCGCCATGTCAGCCATAATTACACACGCTTTGCAAAATGTGCTTTGTCAAATTTGACGAGGCGTGCACTGTCACCATCAGAGACAAACATGCTTCATGTAGCTCAGCCCCACAACAGGGAAGCCGGCCACGCAGGATGCTTCTGGGCAAAGGAAGCAGCTAAATATCCACTATATTTTTTTCCTGTACTGTGCACGTATGGCTTCCTGCCCATTAGCATGACATTACGTTAGCTTCAGGTAAGGATAAATTGCAACCGGATTGGTTGACTTCAAAAAGCAGCGACTTGAGTGTCACTCCGCATACAATTCCCTTTGTGAAAGGCCGCTCTGATGTTAGTCCCTCGTTTTTAGCCACCCCACTTCACATCGTGGCTTCATTACACGGGCTGTGATGTCGGCGTAAAATGGCAAAAAAACAAAGACATAGGCCAATAGCGGCGGCACAATATATCCACCCACAACAAACCTATTTATTTGGTGACCTTATATAACTGCAAACACACGCTTGTGTTCTGTATTTGAATGTATCGATCCTGTAAATGTTAAACTGGGCCTTTAAAAATAAAATACATTATAGCCATGGCACTAAATGGATTTCCTTAACAGCGAATGTAGTTTTAGGATTAATCTAAGGCCATATTCAAAAGTTCACTCGGTTCATTATGGTTCAGAATTTTAGGGGGAGAATATTTATTAATAGTATAGACCTTTTTAATACATCTACATATATAAAGCGGACTGGCACATTAGCAAAGCTGTATATTTAAATGACATTCTCATAAGTCCTTCAGGATGTTAATATTCTGGGATTCTCTCCCTGCTCTCCTCTCTTCCTTCACACCCAGAAACTCACCAAGTCTCCCTCCCCTCCCTAATTACTACAACACGTCAGCCTCTCCCCGTTGCTTTGGCGACCGGCTGTCGCCATGGCAACCACCGGTGGTCCGTCTGGCTCAGTCCTGGAGGTGGCAAGGAGAGGGGTGGGGGTGTGATCAGGCGGGGAGGTGTGATAAGAGAGTTAATTTCTCCCTCAGTAGATAAAAGAGTGGCTGGTCTCTGTCAATGAGACCTTTAAACCTCTGGAATACTGCAGTCCCACCACATGGCTGAGGCTGACGCAAAGCTTGTGGATATTCACAGCAGAGGGAACAGTTTTCAGCGGCTATTCTTAACTTGCTGAAAACATTACCTAAAATATTGGCTGTAAAAACTTACAGGTAATGAGTAATACATAATGAATAAATAGAGAATGCTTTTTTTATTCGAGCTGCTATTAGTTTCCAATCATATAACGTGATTGTTCATTGGGTTCATGAATACATGTGGAACGCCACTTGCTCAACAAAAAAGTGAGTTTTTAATGCTTGTTGAAACCAGGTTTACTATATAATAAGAATTGTTGTTTAAAACACAGATTGATTAAAAAGATTTCCCTCATTTTTCAGAGATGACGGGTTGCTGGTGGAGATAACATTTATATTTATTAATATTATTGTTGTTAATGTCCTCTTTTTTCCCAATTCAATTCTTCTTAAGTGTGGTTTTGAGTGTACTGTTGTTTCATCAATATACATTTAGTATCTAGTTCTTCTCTCTTTTTTTTCCAGTGTTGCGTTGAGGTCACTTCCTCAGACAACTAAGTCATCAACCCATTGCAGAGGTGCACCGATGCTTCGAAAGGAAGCCACACAACAGCTGTAAAACATTGTTGCGACAAATGTGAACCCAACAAACAGCAACAGATTTACTCCATGTAATCAGCCATTTCAGGAGAATGTGAATGTTGATTTAGCCCTAATGAAAAAAGTTTCCCAAAAAACAACGAGTTTAAAAAGAAAGTCTGTTACACTTTAGTTAATCATTTTTTATTATTTAAAAAAAAACATAATTTTCTTTAAAAATCAAACACAAAAAAAATCATTGAAAAACCACAAATGCCGACTCGTCGGCGACGGAGACACGCGCCGTTTCGACGAAGGCGTCATCTGCAGCCGCACTCGTCCACCACCATGTCCTGGTAGTGGCGCAGCACCACGTTGTCGTTGTTGTCGTAGTAGAGCATGGAGATGGGCGAGAGGCGCACGGGCACGCAGCAGGGCTGCGGCGTGCCGTCCGGGTCCAGTGAGTGCACCAGCGTCTGCAGGATGGCGTGGTTGGTCCCGTTGAGGCTCTCGCTGAGCGGGAAGGGACACTCGCCGTGGCAGTAGTTGGCCAGGTAGCCCTGCGGCGCGATGATCCAGTCCTGCCAGCCCACGTCTCGGAAGTCGATGTAGAGGCGCCGCGCCTTGCACACCGTGCTGGGCGTCACCGGCAGGTGGGCGGCGCTCCTCCTGGTCCTGGAGCGGCACTGGCCCGGGTCCAGGGACACGGCTACCAGGGAGCCGTGCACCAGCGGCGGCCCGAGCGCCGCCTCCGTCGGGATGGCGTTGCCCGGGTGAAAGGACAGCAGCTGGTTGAGGTCGGCGCCCAGCGGCAGCAGCTCCAGGACCAGGCCGTAGTTGCGGCCCGGCTTGCGCCAGGTGGCCGCCACGGCGGTCAGGTCCAGGGTGATGGAGGCGGCCTCGGGCTGCAGCCGCACCGACTGGGAGAGCAGCAGGCGGCGGTTGGCCTGGGGGTCGGCGCCCCGCAGCGTGGCCCTTATCACCTTGTACAGGGAGACGCTGAGGGCCTGAGAGGCCAGCAGGAGCTCGGCGGGCCGCAGGGGCTGCCAGTGGAAGACCACCTCCAGCCGGGCCAGCGTCAGCAGCTCGGGCGGCTGCAGGACCGACATGTTGAAGAATAGCCGCTTCTCCAGGCAGCCCTGGCAGCTGCCGCTGCTCTGCTCGGACAGCCGCTGGCCTGCAGGAAACGGGCCAGATGGGTGGTTGGTTGGTTGGTTGGTTGGTTGGGGTGCAGATAGGGGGGAACAAAACAACATTTTGTTAGCGGGGCACGGCGTCTTGGTTCCAGCTGGGATCTGGTGCAAAACATCTCTTCTGGTGGTAGTTCCGCACCAGGGCGAAAAGTCCCATCATGCATGTTTGGATTTGCCATTAAGTCTGTGAAGGTCCTCAGTCATCCAGGTCATCTTAAAGTAGAAGGGTTAAGTTGGGGCAACTGGCAGCTGGAAGTCTTCTTCTGAAGAAGCCTTTTGCATGGGAGGCGAAACGTCTTCAAGATCGCAACAAGTACAGATTGCAGAAACAAGTCCAGTTGTCTCAACTTGGTGTGGTGTGTTGTCGTTGTTTTAAAATCACCAGTGTTATATATATTTTTTTAATTATATATTGTTGCTGTGGCACACTTGGCTGCTGCACTAAAGTACCTTCACCACCTTGTTGAATGGTTGGTTTGGTTGGTCAGTTTTTGTTTTTGCTTGTTTGTTTCCTTTGGAGACAATAACGTTATATAAATTGATTTGAATATATATATATATATATATATATATATATATATATATATATATATATATATATATATATATATATATACATATATATATATATATTAGACATATATTAGACATAGATTAAATAGGTTTTGCAGGACTGGATGAATTGCCATTCGGACCTCCAAGCTTAAGCTATGGAATCAAAATTTTAAATAAATAATAATAAATCCACTTAAAATTAATGATGCAGTCATTAACGCGAGCTTATCAGAGGGCGATTACATTGGGGGGGATAGACCTGACAGCAAATTCCACATCCAAACTTCTTCTTCTTTCTTACCTTGGTCTTGCACGTACCGGATGGTGTTGCCCCGGACCCCGTACTCGGACACCATGCAGGGGTCGCTCTCCGGGGTCTTCATGGTCTCCGACTGGCGGAACATCCTCCACAGGGCTGAAGGGACGCGGCGCCGGGTCTGACTGCCGGTGCCGCCGCCAGTGGTGCCGGTGCCGGTGCCGGTGCCGGTGGTGCCGGTGGCGGGCCGCGGCCTCTCTGACAGCCCCAGTGAGTTGAGGAGGAGCTGCTCCTGGCTCTGGAGCTCCTCCACATGGGACAGGGAATAGACACCGCCGAGGAAACACGCCGCCAGGAGCAGGACGCTGCTCACCTTCAGCTCCATTTTTTTTTTATTTTTTTTGGTCGCCTTGTGTTCTACTTGTAACTTTAGCCGCGGCTCGCGAGAGCGCGGGTTTGTTTTATCCCGCCGCCAGCAGCCAGACCTCCTGGCGTGCGCAGCTGCATCGTTATGCTAATGAGGAGCAATCTGAGTAGATAAGGTGAGAGGGGGCGGGGCCGGAAGAGTGGCAGGAACCCGGCAGGAAGTTCAGCCCTCACAGCAGTGTTGTTTGCTCAACAGAGTCGCCCTAAATTTACTCAACACCTTTGAATGAGGGTCTGTGCTGTAGTTTGCAGTTTTTAATTTTACCTGACCTATTCCCAACTGAGCCGTGGAGCAGACGGGGGTGGTTAATGAGGAAAAATCGAGGCTCGTTCTCGTCCATATACCTCCCTAATATAGTGCATCAGGATTCTGTGATTCATTTCGAGGGCAGGAGATTTTCTCTCTTGACCACCTACAGAGGTTCGTTGAACACATGGCCTCCTGAGTGCCAGGCTTGAAAATGTTTGAGACTCAACTACTGTTCAAAATATCACTGACATAAGAAGAAGCAGCCTCTCTCAGTAGGGAGAAAAATGTCATTCACGTGTCCAGAGGGAAATGCTGAGGGACGGGTGTTGGAAAGCAAACAAAAGTAGAAGAGAATGGGTTTTTAAAAAGAGAAAAGAACAAGGAAGAGGTCGTCGTGAGTACATAATTTGTGTCAACATTCCATTCCAGTGGGCTGCAGTGTTTTACTCAACATTCCAGCCAGCACCTTATCTGGTTAGTCGGGCTAATTCCGCCATCTAGAGGTCGTTTTGGGTACTTGAAGCACTCCGCCAATTCTTTGGATTCCTTGGCGTTGGCAAGTGAGCGATTACAAGTGCTTCAATCATAGTTTTTTTAAAAAACGTCAAATACATAACAAAACATATTCAACCTCTGTTAACAGCCGCCACCCATGTTTTGGCTTCTTGTTAAAAGTAATGCTTTGTCAGGACAAAAACAAGGAGCTCTCAGAGGGCGGATAGGAGTTGTCCTCGCTGGCCTGGGAGAGGCTCTCTGTGACATCACAAAGGGCTGATTTCCAGAACTGTGGGTTTAAAGCCATTCTGTAAAGTAAATCATGCGGGAGAAGAAAAATGACGGCATTTCCAAGGAGACCATTAAAGTACATTTTCAATGCTGCTGTACCTCTAAAATAAAAGCTTGAACCTTTATTTCCAACATCATATTCATCATTCAAACACACTCAGTTCCAATGATTTCTTTTTTAATATAGTTGGCAATCAAAGATGGTCTTGATTTGAATCAGTATTTACAAATCACTATGTACAGCAGTCAGTGAAGAGCAGGAGACTGTGGTTACAATGAATGCATTTTGCTCAGGAAAAGGGTGGCTGATAATCCAACATTCATCCCCTCAAATAAATGAATAAATGAATCCATCATTCATTTATCTCATTCATTTATTTATTCAACACCTGACAGAGTGGGTGTGTGTGTGTGTGTCTGTTTTCCCCTGTAGAGGCACACACACTCACAGAATAAATTAAACACACATAGTACAGAACAATACACTACTAGCAGGTGAGATGGTAGCTAAAGTTTAATGTGCACTGGTTGATCCTCGTTATTAAGTCTCACCTGACCCCACACACACACACACACACACACACACACACACACACACACACACACACACACACACACACACACACACACACACACGGCGTACAGAACTAGCGTTGACACAAACACACAGACACACACACACACCTTCGAATTGAGCCTCTCACGTCATCATCAGTGCCTTTTACATTTGAGATGTCTGTCCCGACATTTGTATTTGTCACAGTTTTTCTTAAAAATAAATAAAAGTTTTGACACACACCTGCCAGAATTTTTCCAGGTGTATTGCAGGCATCGACCCCCACAGATGGACAAGCTGTGCCATTTCTGGTAAACTACGTAAAGAAACCAGGAAACATTGTGCAATTGTATTGTGGTACCACAAATACTTTTCTACCTCATCAGAGCCCAACAACGATGTATTATTTTGGACCAGAATTTCTCGGTTGATTTATGAAGAAAAGCAAATTCTGCAACTTATGTTGGAACTGTAGTCTAAAAAGAAATATTCATTAAAATGTAGATATAGATTCAAGTTTAATAAGACCCAACTTTTTCAGGCTGATATATTAAAGCCTGGTTTCTTGTCTGAGAAAAAGTAAAATGCAGAAATATTTTACCTTGTAACAATACTGGTGCCCTAAATAAAGAGTTTATAGTGATACAATTTATCCTAGAACTACGTTAACTGGAGGGGAATATGTTGCTTTTGTACTGGCAGGACTATAAAAAAAATAATCCATGTTTGGCAATTTCTAACTAACCACAAATGCAAAACATCTCAAACTAAAAGAGCTGATGACCGCTAGAGAGGCACAGGAGCCGCCTGGGAGAGCTTCGAGCACTCAGTCAGATACAGTACTGGAGTAGATGATCAAGGCGAACACACATGTTGAGCTTTGGTGCATCATGGAACAATCAGGACTGTAAATTCTTCAGTTCAGAGGAGTAGGACTGACACCTGATCTGATCAATCAGTCCTTAAATATATATATATATATTTCTATATATATCTATTTATATATTTATTACTATAAATCCATCCGATGAGTTATGTACAAAGTATGGCAGAACAAAAAAAAAAAAGAGAGAGAGAGAGAGAGAAAACAAAAATCTCCGTTAAACATGTTTCAGCGGATGCCGTCGGCTCGTCACCCGGTTCTGGTCCATAAAGTCTCCAGTGATGTCAACGTTTCATGCTAAGGAAGGGGTGAGATTCCACATCGGCAAGCGACAGCAGTCTCCGACGTGGACCCGTGGACCCGGTTCGCCCCCGACTGAAAGTCTCAGCAGAGGTCCGTCCTGGGCCCGAGTGCAGTTCTAAGAGAAGTTGGGGTTGTGGCTCGGCCACCGGGGTCATGTGGCGTTGACCTCCATGATGTGGTCGTCGGTGGTGGGCAGCACCAGGACCTGCCGCGTGTGGCTGTGGTTGAACACCTGTCCGGGGCTGAACGGCTCCAGGCGGGGCATGGCCACACCCTTCTGCTGCTGCTGGTCGCCGCTGCCCACCGAGTGCACGCTGCCTCGGCTGCGGATGCTCGCCGTGTCCGCCTGGTCGTCCAGCGTCTTGTCCAGCAGGGACAGGCTGTCGTTCTCCACGCAGCTGTCTGTGGAGGCGCACAAGATCAAAGAGTCAGTCCACTTGAGTTTGTTACTGGCGTGTGGGTGATATGTGGAGCGATGCAGGAAGTGATTCGAATGCATCTAACAGTCACCTCCTCCTGCTGGCACTCAACTCTGTCAAGCAATAGGTCTTTACAGAAATAAAATCAGTAGCTGCGTTTCCAATACCGCTAGAATTGCGCAAAACCTAAATATCGCAATAAAAAACTGGTAATGGAAAAGCCTAAACTTCGAAAAACCTCTCAAATATGGCTTAAAGGTTTTGATGCTCTAATGAGGTGGTCTTTCACGACGTATCCATATAGAGGTAGACCGCAAAAAGAGTCACGGAAACGCTTTTTTCGCACTTACACGCCACTGGACATAACGTATGGGGTCACGTGACCAGTTCACTGACCAGTGAAAATGGCACAGACAGAATTTTTTTTTTTTTTTTTACAAGTAATCGAAGAGAAAAATATAACAACTATCCTTGACAGCAAACAAACGTAAACAAACAAAAGAAAACGTACTTCTCGTAAATCACGCGGGACGAGATTTTACTTATGCTCTTTTGCTTATGCGCTTCACGCCATATAATGGAAACACCTACAAATCGCAATTGTACTTTGTCGAAATTTTAAAAATATCGCTTTCAATTTTGCGAAAAACTGCAATGGCAACGCAGCTACTGTTTCCACACATGTTGAGGGTCCAACAACACACCAGCTTTGGCAGGGCCCGCCAAAGCTGAGCCATTTTTGTGACAAACTGCAAACAGAGGGCTAAAGTAAGATCATCTGCATTGCTGCTAGATCTGAAAATAGCGAAAAGACAGAACCTTTAATAAGAAACTGGGGCATTGGGCCTTACCAGGGTCCGGCTGAATGGCCACGGCTGCAGTGTGAGGCAGGTACTTCAGCACTTTGATCTTGGGGTAGGGCAGGTGTCCCGCGAACAGGGGCATGACCTCGATTTGCACCTTGTGCGTCGCGTCGGTCGCCATGGGCATTGACACCAGGCCCGAACTCTTCCCGCAGACGGCCCAGTTGCTGCTGCTGTCAGCCACTGTGGGGGCCAGAACACAAGCATGAGTCACAGAGGACTGATCTGAAGACTTTACATGATGAACGTGTAAAGTACAACAGATGGACAGATGTTCAACAGTTGAACAGATGTCATTAACAGGAGCTAACTGTTACAAAATCATCGCCATAATAATACATCATATAATATATTTTCTTCCAGAGTGCAGTTTCAGACAGAGAGTTAAGTTGTTCCAGATTGAGGAGTTTAACGAAGAAATCTTTCATATATATATATATATTAAAAACAATTTTCCATTCTTTCTTTTTTTAGTACAATAATCTTTTGAAACCATAAAATTAATTGTGACTGATTGATCAGGAGGTGTTTCTTCAGTCCTACCTTCATACATGAGCTTGGTGGTTTTGAAACCATCGACCTCGGTCTTGCTCTCTTCCGACAGCTCGCCCTCCCCAGGCTCAGTCAGCCGCGTTATGCACACCTCCAGACCACAGAGGGAGCCGGAGTGACAGTGCTCCTCACCAGCAGGGGGCAGGATCTCAGCTCGAACGCTGTACAGTGTCTGGCGGAGGACGCAGAGAGGTTACTGAAGAGGAAGAAGCCACTTATTGAGCTTCACATTAACCCGTTTCTACTATCTGAGACTTCAGATGGCATCATCGCGGCTGCGATCAAACTCTCAGAGGTATAGATTTGCTCGACAACTCGAGAGTACGAAGGTTGACTCACAGTGACTCTCTCGAGCTGGAACTGGTAGTGGAAGGGTTTGAAAGCGGATACGTCTCGGTTGAGCGGAGAGAAGTCGGCGGAGAAAACACACTGGAGGCAAGACGGCAGGTTGTCCTTCCACCTCACCTCCCACAGGCAGAAAACGCTGTGTTTACTGCACAGGAGCTGCACACAGGGAGCGTGAACGCAAGCGGATGTCAATTCATCTAGTTTAGGGAGGACAGCGTGCGCACTGGTACAGAAAAGAAATAAAAATAAAAAATGGAGCGAAAAAAATGACAGACGAGGTTGGGTCCTGCTTACCTGCTGTTTTTTAGCGTTGAGGGATTCGAGCTCCAGCGACGCGTGCTGCTTCTCCGTCAGCTTCAAGTCCGCCAGCGTGAAGCTGAGATCCGACACGTTCTGCAAGCACACCTGGATGTACTTCCTGTGAAGTCACACGTCACGGATGAGCGGGAATGCTTT
This sequence comes from Nelusetta ayraudi, assembly GCF_046127955.1. Lineage (NCBI taxonomy): Eukaryota > Metazoa > Chordata > Actinopteri > Tetraodontiformes > Monacanthidae > Nelusetta > Nelusetta ayraudi. The sequence continues at coordinate 5,041,134 of NW_027466081.1, read as the reverse complement.
TGAGGCTTTTTTTTTTTTCTTACGATGATTACCACCAAACCTGCACGATGTTCTGAACAATCCCAAGGATAACTGGCTTTTGGAAATTTATCAAACAGTAATATGCAACTCTATGGCTTGTCGATTACGGCTTTAGAAAAAAAAGAAAAGTCAATCTTGCAATTTTCTGTAAAATGAATTGTGTGACGTTAGCATGAGAAATAAAGATCTGAAAACGGACGCAATGTCGCACTTTTCATGTTAAAGGGCTTCAGCCAGTGATGAAAGCGACTGACCTGTTCCCAGCAGAGAGCACCGAGTGTTTGGTCTTGAAGGGGATATAGAAGGTGAGGGCCAGCAGCGTGGAGTAGATGGACCAGGGACAGTCGATGGACATCTGAGGAGCGGAGACGGCTCAAGGTTTAACACTCGATTAAAACCACGACGTCGTGTGAAGATCTCGCACCGTGTCTGCTTCAGAGATCTCACCCTCTGATCGATAGCAGTCATGGGTGTGTCCGGGTGGCTGTAGCTGCGCGGCCTGTGCCGCACTTCCCCGTTGGTCAGCCTCTCGTTGGCGGGCCGATCGGCGCCAGATGGGATGACGCACAGGACCTCCAGCTGGAACTCCAGGGTGTGGTAGGGAGGGGTGGGCGGCAGGCTGATGCTGGTCACCTTCTCAGACGACTGGATGGACAGAACGCTTTCACCGATCAGCTCTGAGCACACAAGAAGGGACAGAGAAGGGCGCCATGAAAACAATTTCTTTTTTCTACAGGTCCAGAAAAGTAATTGTACATGTTCTTATTAGGGCTGTTTTAATCGTGATTAATCGCAGAATCTACAGAGTTAACAGCGATTAATCGCGGTTTGAATTGCATGTGTAAAATTCTGCTATTTAGCATTTCAAGGCAGTTTAAACCCCATAATGTAAAGTACTTCTTCCCAGAAATTGGTCAGAAGGGCAGACTACAGGTTAGTAAAAGGGACAAAAAGGCTTACGCCGGGTTTCACACTGGACGCGGAAGTGCCACAAAGCGGTGCGGCCATGAAAATTGTTCACACTAGACACACATTTCTCAGCGATGGTCGACGAGCTGTTGGTGTTGGCTCCCATTCAGAGCTTTTTTTTTCTTCCATCAAGATCAATTTTACATTGTGCATCTTGACTTAACAACTCTTTGTGTGTTTAGACACCCAAAACCTCACCCCCGCCCCGTAGTCAGCCCACTCTGTCACTCTCTTTCGTGTGCGTATGCGTTTCCTTTGTTTGTTTTCTTTTCTTTCGCACTCGGTTTAGATACTGACAAATATAACGTACACAAATATGATCGCATTTATCAATCGCGGTATTTTTGAAAATTGTTTTTATTTTGAACGCGTTTCTTTGAGTGACTTCCGATCGCGGCTCGCGTTCAAAATAGACCAGAAGCCGAAACCAATCGATGCACGACGCCAGCCAGCCGCTTCTGGTGTGAACCCGCCCTGATCTCGGTCAAAATGCAATTCAAAAAATACAAACGTTATGGATTGCATTTAACTAATGGCGATTAATGCGTCAACGCCGACAGCACTGGTTCTTACGAGATGGGTTATGGAGTGGACTGAATTAAACTTTAAAAGCATGCACTGACCTGCTGCAGGGTTGCTGATGTGGGCGGTACAGCTGCTGGAGGGCAGGATGGGCATGGTGTCCGTGTTGCTGAGCTGCAGAGCATCGCCTTTTTTCACAGTGTAGTGACCCGTCAAGAGAGTGAACTTCACCATCTGAGGCAGACCGGCCAAAAGAGGCTCTGAAAACATAGGAAAAAAAAAGCACACGGCGATAATTAAAATGCACAGACGGGGGCGTGAATTAAACATGCAGAGGATTTCTCGTGTTCTTCTAAGCCAGCTGCATTTGAAACCCTAAAAAAAAATATCTTCTAGCCAGTACTGCTTATGAGTTTATCAAACTTTATTCCGCTAATAAAGCAAGAAAACTTGCAGCTGGCGCAAAAATGCATTCCTGTTGTCCCTGTCATGAGGAAGATTTAGACCTGAGAGAGGCTCCACGGTGAGTTGGGGCTCCTGAGAATAAACTTCATACTGGACGGATGGGTAGATATGAGGCAGTACAAATTGCACCTGACCCACGTTGGCATACAGCTGACGCAGAATGTATGTGCCTGGTTGTCCACTCTGCAGAGGCAAGAAAAAAATTGATTACGAAAAACAGAAAATAGACGTTTTAAAACAAAGAAAAACATTTGCAATCTCATTTTGACAAGTATTTTTTAAACATACTATATTTTAAACATTTTAATTGGTGTAATATCAAAGCGTCTTACAGGTGCTGTAAATGTGATGCGGTTATCCCCAGGCTCTAGCGTTACATCCTGCACTTTCAGCATCTGCCCGCTTTCCTTCAGCGCGACAGCCGGGGGACTGACACAGTTGGACGCCGCCATCGGTGAGTTGTTGTCGTGGCGACGCATGACCAGATGAGTGTTTTTGCACACCACCCCAGCGCAGCTGAGAGAATTGTCCGTAGGACTCCTGTCCTGCATCTCGTCCAGCTCCAGGGGCGTGCCGGCCGCTGACGACGGGGGTCCCGCTGACGAGCTGAAGTGATGGAACTCCACCGTCCCCGGGTTCGTTTGTCTCTGCGTCCCCTTGGACCTCCCGTTCGTCCCGCCGCGCTCCAGGTCGAAGTGAATGCTGGCAGCCAGCTGCTCTATGTGCACCGAGATGGGCATCAGGCATCGGAGGGTGAGCTCCACCTGCATGACGGCTCCGGAGTGCACCGAGGCCGTCGCCGGACGGAACTGCAGCTTTGTGAGTTGCGTGAAAACGTCCATGCTGAGCGTCACTTTGTGAGCTGGGATGAGAAAATAGACACTAATTATGATGGAATGTCAGGAATATTTCACTTTTATGAAACAAATAAAGCAAGTTTCTCATATCGTCTCCAATAATCATCTTTGTAGCAAGGTGGCAAGAAATTAAGATGGGCAGGGAGTAGAAATTAAGTCAGATTGGTTGGAGCAACAGTAAACTACTTTTTTAAAAGCATTTTATATTTCATAGAACATTTTAATAGGACAGATCCTCAGCAACTGAGCTACTCTTCACTTCCTGCTCTCCATCTCCCGTCATGTGACGTGTGAAAATTCACTAAAGTTAGAAGATCATTCAGCCTGACAATCGAGCGTGCACTTACACTTATCTCCAGACTTGCCAGCAAAGGTCAGAATTTCCTGACAAAAGTGCTTCCTTTCTTCCGCAGTCAGGTTCACGTCGCCAGCCAGCAAAGCGCTGGTCTGCAGGTAGCTGCGGGAGGTGTGAAGGAGTCCAAACAGTGCAAGAGCGCCGCCCTGATCAAGTAATACCCAGCAACACTCGCCCAGGACGCCTCGCCCCGCAGGGACGTGCACGTTCTCCCACAACACTTTGCCACTTTAAGGATACTCATCAGTTCTGCCCAGCAGCTTCTGACATTCGGCGATCTGTTTCCTGGTGTGAGTGACGGGGAGGCTCCAGCCCTCCGACACGTACGACTTGAGGGCTTCCTGCAGGAAGGTTTCGGCCCGCTCAGGGTCGCCCTTCCTCCTGATAAGAAGCAAGCCGCACGTTAGCGGCCAAACGCAAATGCAAATTAAGATGAAGATAGAGCCGTCCTCCATGATGAGTTCAGGGCTCCGTTATCAGCATCAGTGTTTTCAATTGTTCTGCCTAATTAGACCCCTCCACAGTGCCGTGTGGGCATTGACAAGTGAAAAACCAAATTAATGGTCTTGGGGAAGGTGGCTAATCAGCCAGAATAAAGGATAGCACGCAGACGGCGCCTGCGTGGAACCAGAAGGCGTCCTTACATGTGGAACTCGGCAAGGCTTTTCCCCACGAGCCTGGCAGACCGGAGGCGGGAGATGGTCGTGTACATCTCCAGCGCGGCCTGGGAAAGCTCCTGATGCAAGACGTGAGGGGGGGAGGGGGAGAAAGAAGCAGTGGTGAGGGTGGAATGAGGAGATAAGAGGCAAGAGAGATTCAGAAGTGTTTCCTCATCGATTTAAGGATTACATCAGAAAAAAAAATTTAATCGCTGAGACCCCGAACCCAGAGAATAAGCTTCCAACTTCCGCTTTTACAAAGTACTAACATGAGTCGAAGTTACAGGGAAGAAAAGAACTTACAAGGTAGTGCCTTTCAAAAGCCTCCACAGATGACAAAGCTTCTTTAAGCTTTTTGTAAGGGCTGTGTAAGCTGTTGACTGTGAAGGGAGACAGATGAATATAAAATAGTTAAACTTTTATGACATCTTCAGGCATGAAAAAAAATATTTCAGCAACACAGAATATCTTGAAAAGTCCCTGACAAAAACCTAACAGCGTCTCAAAGCAAGACCACAGAGACGGATTTGGTTACACTCAATAGATAATAATAGCACTTCTCTCAACTGTAAGTGGTCGGACCTGGATGTACCAGAAAGAAAAAAAAATGTACCAGTTTCAGGTCTCTCATCTCCCAATCCAGCCAGCAGATCCACGGTCCGGTTCAGGTCCTCAGACGTGGGGCCTTTCTCTGACACCAGGCCACAGAGCTCGCCAAGGGACTTCAGCTGGAGGCAGGGACAAATCAGGAACAATTAAAAAAAAAAAAAATGCATCAACATCTTGTGTTAGCCTCAATAAACTGCTAGAGGCTGATGATAATCTGACACAGTTTTTTGAAGTGCAAAGGCATCATTTCTAATTTTACCAAGTTGGATTATAAATAGATCAGCATCTGGTTTGAAACGAATCACGCTTCATATCAACAAAGGCTCTATCTTTGGCTTAGTTATTATTCAGTTGTTTTCAGGCTTTTTGAAATACAAGCATCTCACTTGGGGCTATTAAAACGAACAACAAACAAAGCGCAGAGGTGAAATTATGTTCGGTCATTTAGCTGCTTTAGCTACCTTGTCAGTGGCGTACGCCCACAGGCCGACCGTATGGGAGCAGTTGGCGGCGAGCTGAGCTTGATCGCAGCAGCCCTCGATCCTGTGCAGAACCTCCAAGCAGCTGAGGAACACCCAGCAGTCCAGGGCTCCGTCCAGCACCGACACCTGCCCAAAACATTGGACAGTTCAGTTTCATAAGCTCCTCTTACATTACCATTGACGCTCCAGAAACCCATCACAGAGCACATTTAAATTAAGGTTTAATAAGTAAGGTTTCGTGTTCAGTAGGGCTGTCGAAGTTAACGAAGTTGACGCATTAATAACATGTTAATAACACTTTAGTGTTAGTGTTTGAGCAACTGGCTCCGTGCAAAATAAACATAAAAATATAAATATCTTGTTAAGTTACATATAGAGTAGGGTAAAAAAAAAATTGCAATTCATTTCCAATTAATTGCGAGTTAACTGAGGACGCTAATGCGATTAATCACGATTAAAATTTTTAATCAACTGACAGCCCTAGTATTAAGGTTTGACCAGGTGTACCTCCAGCAGGCGCAGCTCTTGGACACAGTTGTGCAGAAGCTCCAGGGCTCTCTGGGTGACCTCCCAGGGCCTCTGGAGGAAGATGAGTAAAGTGCACTGGCGTGAGAACAGGTAGCTCCTCAGGTCCAACAAGCTGGCCTCGCCGCGCTGGATCCCGTCTCTCTTCTCCATGTCGATGGGCCGCCGAAGCAGCAGGCCGCTCCAGTTGCGCACCGGGGCGCAGAAGGAGCCGAGCCAGTTCGCCGTGTCTGTGGACGGTAGAAGTCTGGTCAGGCACGACCAAGAGTGTGGTAGTACTTCCCTCATGTCTTTTTAAAAGGTCCCATATTAGCCTTCTTCAGACCTTTCTGATACTTGTCCCAAGTTAGAGATCTATGGGTGAGTTCGCTTTAACAGAGTCAAACACAAAGACCTGAAGGTGGGGACAATATGGGACCTTTAAAGGAAAGGACTGGGATGTTTTACCTCCAGCTCCAAAATTAAGGACATATTGGGTAAAAAGAGCATCTAGCTCGTCATACTGGACCAAGGCATCTTCAAACTGCTGCAGCATCTCAAAAACAAAGGCCAACTCTTCCTGCAAGTCACACACACAAAAAAAACACACTGAGCTGGAAACCTACAGAGTTAACTGCAAAAAATCAATCCTAATCCTCCAGCTGCTAATCCTGTGTGTGTAATTCATCCAGGTACCTGGACCATGAAGTATTCACAGAAGCTCCAGCCCGGCTGTGTGCGCTTCTCTCGCAGGGTGCGCATGTCGTCTTCGAAGCGGCCCAGGTTCTTGGTGAAGGACATGAGGAGGAGAGTTCGCAGCTTGAGCAGCAGAGAGCTCCAGGACTCCTGAGAGCGCGACGACTCCTTCAGAGGATCTGACAGGACCACACACCTGCAGGGAAGAGACGAGAGACGACCATCAGTTTGTCTCTTTGGCTGCGTTTAGACCGCAGGCGAATCCGATTGAAATCAGATTCCTTCTCAAATCCAAACAGGATGTGGCTCTGTTCAGACTGGGCCACATTATTGACCCATCTGACAGGTTGCTGTAGCAACGACGTCAGAGCGGAGGCGTCGTCCAGCGTAGCGTGTAGTGAGTGACGTCATATCATTGCGAGAGTGGCACTTGTTGCGATCCAGGCCCTGGAGCTTGGCTTGAATGGAGCTACAGTATCTCCCCACACACTGATGAGCCAATGAGTTTCCTCCTCTGTCCAGGGACTGCTGCGGTTTTCTACTCCTTCTGTCTGCTCCATTACGTTACAGCTCCGCCCCTGGAATGGCGCTCTCTGGTGGCACATTGGGTGGGTCTTGCGTCAAGTAGAGTGGAGTCACGGACAGTCAAAAGCCATCGGTGTGTTTGGAGCTGTTCACACTGAGACACATCCGTCCAAATGTGATTTGAAGCTACTTCCCGAAGGTGGTTTCAATCTGTTTTTGCAAAAGTCGGATTTCATGTGATTTGTGACTGTTCAGACAACAAAAGAGCCATCCGGTTTCAATCAGGATGGGCTAAAAATCGGATTTTGGCTGGCAGTCTTTGTCCCCTCGCTGACCTCTACACACCGCCCTCACCTGTCGTTCTGCTTGTTGCAGAAATCGCTGCGGATCTTGTCCACGATGGACGAGCGCGGCAGGATGTTGGTTTTGTTCTTCTTCTTGTTGTCGTTGCTCTCGACGACGATGATGACCCAGTCTGCCGAGCCGTGCGCCCGCAGGCTGTTCTGCCACCGCATCATGTCCTCCTTCACCATGCCTTTGTACGCTTCTGTGTCCTAAGGAAGAGATTACAACGATTACTGCAGGCTCAGTGCCACACAAGTGTTGCGTCAATAGAGGGCACGGCCCCATTGGAGGTTTTCAAAGGAGACTGAAACTATGAAAAGAATGCTCACCAGCCCTATTGATCTTTTTTATTTTTTCAAAAGAAGAAACACAACACCAAGACAAGTAGATATCAAATATTCCAATGGGCAAAGTAAATATGAATTTAATTTTCAACTTCAGAACAGTGAGTTGTTCTTGAGAACACAAAGTCCTGAAAGGCCCTTTTTAAAAACCTCACCTGTTTTATCACAGCAAGCAGACACACTAATCATACTTGGCCAACACTTTCCACCGGCAGACAGCCGGACTGCATCGGAGCTTTTGCGCTCAACGGGAACCCTGTCAGATATCCGCGAAGCGGTGACTCTGCGTCTGATTGCAGCGATGACGCGGCAGAAAGCGACGCCGAACCTTTAGCGCGTTTCATTTCAAACAGTGAATCAGCCGAGCGGCAGAGTCTGGCTTCATTATGCAACAGGTGCGATGGTTCCGCGTTTCCTCGCGCTCAGCTGACTTTGACGAACTCTGCGTCCGCGAGTCAAACAGGTTGGTGCACAGGCTCCGGGGCGGCATGCAGATTAAATCATTTGGTGCGCTGTTCTTTTTCCGCAGCTCAAGTGACAGATGGAGGAGTCGACCTGTTCTCGCCGTCGCGCTGTTTATTTAAAGATCTGCTTGCTCCTCGGGAAAAAAAAAAAAAAAAGAAGAAGGAGGAGGAGGAGGGCAAGCTGCATCAACATTCGTTTGGCAGATACCCTGAAGGCTGTGTGGGCGCATACAGATTTTTTTTTTTTACTCCTCATCCTGGATTGCAGCACTTTCTAGTTCTTAATCTGCGTTCGATCTGATGACTTGTTAGTTTCGCAGAGCGAAAAGTCACGTCAGGGAGAAAATCCCGCGGCTGATCGGGCATCTCGCTTCGCCACGCAAAGCCCCGACTTTTTCTCTTTGGCGGTCTCGCTTAATCCCTCGCAGGAGGCCCGGTCCTCAGGAAACGTTATGAGTCACACGCTGATGGCAGCACTTCCTCTGACTAACCAGCTGCTCAATCAGCAGCAGCGTGTCCCCCTTTTGCACTCCAGTCGGCTTCCTCGGAAACGACTGTTTCCATGCGGTCGCCGGGGCAACGGGATTTTTAGGAAAACATGCGGCAGGCAAGCGTGTTGAACGTCGCAAAAGGCGATTTGACTTATAAACAACGAGCGCATGACCAAAGCGAAAACGCCTCATGATGAAAACAGAGTCAGTGCATTTCGGCTTTTCGGTTTGCTGCTCATGTAGCCGAGCCCAGCGAGCCCAGCGAGCCCAGCTGACTGGGCAGACGTCGGCGAAAAAAAAAGGAATCACGACTGGCACCCCTGCAACTTGGTTTTATTAAAACACACCCACCTCGCTACAGCTGAAATATTGACAATGGACCAACTCAGCTGCATGCCAGTAAGGTTTCAGACAGCAGCCTGAATATAGGGGGCGAGGTAATGATGAGAAACGTTCAATATAATGTGCAGCCCTCAGCACGAGGCAGGAAAACAACAAGACACACAAGGGGCGCTGTGACGCCACTTTTTTTTTTTTTACTCCAGATAAATAAAGCAAAATCTTCTGCCAAAAATCTAACAGGCTGAATTTTGAATTTTTTTCATTAAAGTCACTGGAGAAATACTTTTTCTTAACGAGCTGTGCTAAATAAACTTCAGCCGGCCTCCAAGTACAATTTTTTTAATTAAACTTAAGTGTTTGCTTCTGGCCACCCGCATGTCAAACAAATACAACATTTTACTGTGACCGTGGACAAATGAGACACATCTCCACTAATTGGATTTCAGTGGATTTACAATGCGCCACACTTACACAGCAGTCGGTCCAGTAGATGTGGAGGAAAGGGAAGGTGAGGAGAGCCTTGTTGCCTTCTTTGGGGAGGAGCTCCTCTTTGAACTGGACAAAATTGGCTTCGAGGTGAATCATTTTTGGTGCGCGGCCGTAAGTCCTGCACAGAAACGACAGGAACGTTTTCAGCAAATCTGGCCATGCAGTAACTGAAAAGACACCTGCTATTTTGTTTCATGTTCCTTCACATTAAGATATTATAATAAAGTCAAACACTGCAATAACTGTGACACTGACACAACAATCCTGAACGGCAAGTGTAGCTTTCAGCGCGGCAACAGTAACATTTTCACAAGGAATTCAAGGATCTACAAAACAAAGTGAAATCTTGTTTCAAGGCGGCCCATTGTATCCTTTCCACACCATTTGTACTTTTGTACTGCTAAAAAAAAAAAAGTGCAATGAGCCTTCAAGGTATTGCTCACCTCCTCCATTCCATCGGCTCCCTGGGAAGCTGTTGGGCCAATGAGGTGTACAGAGATGTGAACAGGCTCTGGTCTCCGGCACCTGGAATAAAAGGGTCACCATCAGTGAATTAGATCCCATCCTCCTCGACCCTGGAATCTGAACCACCTCAACAACAAACCCCATATCTAAATTTTTAAAAAAAATTCAGTTCAGTTTGTTCAGTCCTAAAAACTGCACAGCGTGGAATGCCCTCTATGCTGAGACCTTGACACATGACTAGAACATCTCACCATTCACCTGCACCCACAAGCACAGAAACATATTTTAATAATTAACACACACACACACACACACACACACACACACACACACACACACACACACACACACACACACACACACACACACACACACACACACACACACACACACACACACACACAGTGAGTCATAATACTCCTCAGAATAGGTTCAATTTTAAGAATGCAAACAAAAGACACACCCTTGAAAAGCACATTTTTAAGACATCACAAGGACCCACATTTGTGTAAAAAAAAAAGTCAATTATGCAAACTAACAGTGTCTCGGGAATAAAACGCAAGGCCCTCAAAGTACCTCTACATGGTTTCATAAATTACGTCTTGACTGGTAATCTCCCAGGAGCTTTTTTTTTTTTTTTTTTTTTTTTTGCAAATCAGGAATCAAATCAACAATTATAATCGTAAACGTGGATCACGCGGGGAGATTCTTAGACGTCACACCCACAGTCGACGAGAGTCACTCCTCTTCACATGACTCCTAGTGGGCTGGTTCATTTTTGAGGTTGAACTCCAAACGGCAATTTCATTTTCAAACCACTGACTGGTGCAACTTCAACGGTGATAAAGGGTGACTTTGTCCCAACAGGGCGGAGGAAGCGCCTGACCATTAAAATTCATGAAACGCATTTTACGTAACATCACAAGGGTACCTTACCCGGGACCATCTACAAAGTTCGGCGAAAGTAAACATCCTGCAGGATGAACGTCAGCTATAAAAACTGTCGCTGTACTCGACTGAATTCCAGCCAGCAGGAGGGAAAACAAACATATAAGCGCTCTGCAGAGCAATTAGCTTCATGTGCCCACTGTTTAAACAGCTGGACAGGTATGGAGAGATACTAGTTATGGGTGTATGGTATCTGCGTTCTGCTGTACCAACAATATTGCAATGCCAATGTTTGAATATGGGTTGGGGGGACATAAATATCAACCTTTTATATATCTGGCAGCCATTTTGAAGATCTTTCAATTCTAAGTTGACGTAAACGTGATGACACTATGCTCTTTAACTTGATTTCACGGGGCAAATTTGGCCATTTGAGGCTCTTGAAACTCCAATGAAACTGAAAGCTGCACATCGACCACCACAATATAAAATAGCACCATGCAAAGCCAAGCACATACAGATGCACCCCAAAGACCTCCGTGTGCTTCTAACATACAAGCCCAGTCAAAAATATGACAGCTAGAGCACAAGGCTCGGGCAAAACCAGAAGTGGGGAGTTCCTGCTGTCAACCGATTGCTCAATTCACGCTCATTTCTTCAGTGTCACAGAAAATACTATTTCAACCGTAGTGACACATGAATGTCTGTCAGGTGGGTTTTTTTTTGTTTTTTTTTTACCCTGTAATGTCTCAGTGCAACACATAGCATGCAACAAAAACACCAGGGCCAAGTTTGTGTGTTTCATGAATAAAATTAAACCACTATTTATATTGGGCACTGGAACATCTGATTTTTACAGTCGGAGTAGCATCAAACGACAGACAGGTTGGGTTACACTCAGCCTGGTGGCAGTGAGGTGTGATCATTTCTAAACCTTGTGACCAATGCTGACAATTTTGGAAGGAAACACATCGGCGCATCCAACAAGCGCTGGGGATCGCCAGGCGTGCACATCAACAAAGTGACACGTCCTTCAATTTCGCTTTAGATCACGAACCAATCAAAAGGACCCTGCCATGGATCGTGCCTCGAAGCGAACCCACACTGCCTTCGTCTACGACTGTAGTACAGTAGCACGGCTTGGCACCTCTGTGTTAATATACAGAAACGCTGGAAATGGCAACCGGTGCCAGGGTCGGCGCCTAAAATAACCCTGCCTGGAAGCTTCCGCAAGGCTCCAAGGGATTTATGAATGGCAAACCGACCCTGGCGCCATCACGTCACGGTGCGACAACTGTGCGAATGGCTTACGGGGATAAATGGGGACGTCAATCGAGGAACAACGTGATTACTGTGCCCCCCAAAAACTGCTGCAACAAGCCGTGACGTTGTGCCACAAGCCGGGGCCTGTTGATCAATGCAAGCTAGCTGGCTGGCTGGCTGGCTACGAGTGCAACGTCCCATGATAATATTAAGCACCGGCAGTCGTGCTGCTTGAAGGTGCGAATACTGTAAAACCTTGTTAAGTCGTAATTAACCCCAACCGCAACACAAGCAGACGGCGTCTCCCGCCACAGCGGCGAGCTAAGCTCAAATCAGCAGCTAATACAACTAGCTGCCCTGCTAACTGTCAAGCCCAGAGGAAATTAAGACAGAGCGACTCCTCCACTTACATGTCACAATTGGTTTATTCTCCATGGTGTAGATGATCGGTTTCTCGTCTTGACTCTCCATATGTGTTTGCCGCACTACTCCATGAACATGTCATACATACACAGCTTTATTATTAGCAAATGCTTATGTATGCAGTTGTGTTGAATCGATGGGGCCTGTGTCCCCTCTGCACTTCCGGGAAGTGCGTAGCCAATGCGTCATTAAAGGGACAACCTGTGATTTTCTTTTCGTTTCGACGAAGACTGCAGGTGTATTATTGAGGAGTTCGTCTTGCAATTGATTTTTTTTTTTTTAATTCATTGTAATGACGTATCGTGGTATAGTATAATATAATACATGAATTTATAGGCTTTTTATTTAACAAAAATAACATGTTCTGCCAAGCGTTTTAAGTCTTGCCCTAAAATTCATGTTTTACTCTCCACACGTTCAGAAAAGGACACAAACCGACCAGTCACCAGGCAGTCTCAAAGATTCGACAAACACCTGGCTGACCTGAGACAGGTATTGTTGAGGTGTCAATGCTGCTTTGCCACATCACAAAGGGATGATTTCTAGAACCGTGTATTTTAGCATACACATGAAAAGTGGGTAGGCAATGCGTCATTAAAGGGACAACCTGTGATTATTTTATTTATTTATTTATTTATTTTTCGACAAAGACTACAGGTGTACTATTGAGTAGTTTGGCTTGCAGTTGATTTTTTTTTTTTTTTTTTAATTCGTCGTAATGACGTATAGTGATAAAATATAATATGATGGAAGTATTATCAGGTTGTGATCCATTGCCGTCATTTTTTTGCACAGAATGTTGCAAGAGCTTTTTCATGCCTGCACTCAGCAAAAAGTAGCAATTTAGTACAATCTGGTAGTTAGAATTGTAAAAGGAGAAAAACAAAATATTTATTCTGCAACACAGAATGAGGAGTACGGAAAAGGGTTCATCTGGAGGATGTGGCTTAATGAGGGGAAACAGCATTTTAATGCAAGTAAAATTTAGTGATCTTAGATTTTTTTATTTATTTTTTTGTTCTGAGGGACAAGTTGTGTTAAGTTGTCCAACTGTGCCACCAAGTTATAAAACACGTAATCTTTCATTAAGACAGACTAATAAATGCAGATAGTTATTCGTTTTCAGAACTATGTCTCTTGCTTCTCATCTTTTTCTTCTTCACTGTTTTCTCCATCGTCTTCGGCTTCTTTCTCTCCTTGCCTCTCATTTGAAGGCTCAATCTCTGCTCCGTCTCCTTTCCCGGGTCTGTCATCTCCCCTCTCTCGGTTTTTCTCAGTCTTGCTTTGCTGCTGTATATCATTTTTCTCTTTCTGCCCCGACGTGTCTCCCTCAGCCATCCTTTCCAGGTCATCCTTTGTACTTTTGGTGCTCTCTCCATCGCCCTCTTTGGGCACGTCCTGACCCTCCTCCCCGTGCCCCAATTTTTTCAGCTTCGCAGTCGAACCCTCCTCTTCTTCCCCCTCTGCTTCCTCTCGCTCCATCCCAACCTCCCCTCCCACCCCTTCACCTCTTCCATGGGCCTCCTCCACAGCCCCATCCTGTGGGAAATGGCGCTGCAGCGCAGCCACCTCCCGCTCCAGCTGCTCCACCCGGGCCTTCATCTTGCGATTGCTGGACTCTAATTCCACCATGAGTCGGGCTAGTTTGGTCTGCAGGATCTCCAGTTGGCTCTCCAGCCTGTTTATCTTGGTTTCCACTTTCTCCGCCTCTGCCTCCTCCCCCTCCCCGCTCTCCTCCAACATGCCCATCTTAGTGAGGATCTGTCTGCCTTTCTCCTCCAGGTGGCGCTTGGCCGCAGGGAATTCGGACAGCACATCTGTCAAGTCTTCTTTGGACAAGCTGAACAAGTCAGAGTGACCAATGCTGCGAATGTTGGCAGTGCGCCGATTGCCTGACTTGTTACCTAAAAAAAATACATTTTGTTACTTCACTATCTTTTTTCTTTAGCTCAAATAAAATCAATGTAAACAAAAAGGGATTTCACAAGATTTTCACGTTTTTTAAAAAAAGAGGAAAGCATATTTTGAGTTTGCAAGATGCCTGAATGCGCATTGTTTTACCTTTGATGTTGAGGATGCTGATTTCCCCAAAGAAATTCCCCTCACTCAGCACAGCCAACTCAGTGGCTCCATCGTCCGCAACCACAGCAAGTTTCCCCTCCTTGATGATGTACATTTCGTGGCCTACATCGCCTTTCCTGCACACATACTCCCCAGGGCAGAACACCTGCAAGGCCAAAGAGATGAAAGACAGAATAGTGCAGTCAGAATAGACTGCTTTTGGATTGAAGATTTCTTTAGATTTACGGTGAATGGAAGGATGGATGGATGGAAGGGTGGATGGATGGAAGGGTGGATCAAAGGGTGGATGGATGGATGGGTGGGTGGATGGAAGGGTGGATGGATGGATGGAAGGGTGGATGGAAACGTGGGTACCTGAATGGAAGGGAGGATGGAAGGGTTGGTCGGTGGATGAAAGGGGGGTGGATGGAAGGTTGGATGGATGGATGGATGGATGCAAGGGTGGGTAGGTGGATGAAAGGGTGACGGACAGGGGGTTGATGGAAGGTTGGATGGAAGAGTGAGTGTGTGGATGGAAGGTTGGATGGAAGGGTGGGTAGGTGGATGAAAGGGTGATGGAATGGGGGTTGATGGAAGGTTGGATGGAAGGGTGAGTGTGTGGATGGAAAGTTGGATGGAAGGGTGGGTAGGTAGGTGGATGAAAGGGTGATGGAAGGTTGGATGGAAGGGTGGGTAGGTGGATGAAAGGGTGACGGAAGGGGGGTTGATGGAAGGTTGGATGGAAGGGTGAGTGTGTGGATGGAAGGGTGAGTGTGTGGATGGAAGGTTGGATGGAAGGGTGAGTAGGTGGATGAAAGGGTGATGGAATGGGGGTTGATGGAAGGTTGGATGGAAGGGTGAGTGTGTGGATGGAAAGTTGGATGGAAGGGTGGGTAGGTAGGTGGATGAAAGGGTGATGGAAGGTTGGATGGAAGGGTGGGTAGGTGGATGAAAGGGTGATGGAAGGTTGGATGGAAGGGTGGGTAGGTGGATGAAAGGGTGACGGAAGGGGGGTTGATGGAAGGTTGGATGGAAGGGTGAGTGTGTGGATGGAAGGTTGGATGGAAGGGTGGGTAGGTGGATGAAAGGGTGACAGAAGGGGGGTTGATGGAAGGTTGGATGGAAGGGTGAGTGTGTGGATGCAAGGTTGGAGGGAAGGGTGAGTGTGTGGATGGAATTGTGGATGGAAGGGTGGGTAGATAGAATTCTCAGACCTGAGGTGTCAGTTTGAGCACCAGCTCCTCCAGCAGACTCTTCTCGCAGTGCTGGAAGATGGTGACCTTGGACAGAGTGGGTAGATGAACGCTGACAGCGATCTCTGTCCTCAGGTGCAGCGGCAGCTGCTGCAGGATCTCGTTCTCCCGTATGATCTTTTTGTTGATGTGGAGGTGCTGATACCAGTTGTCGATGCGCTGTCGAAGCTCCTTGCTGATGTGGTGGCTACGCAGGTATGCCTTCACCTACAAGGGGAAGAAGAACGTCTTTTAAGATTAAAATCAAATGTGGTCTCAGATGGTAAGTAGCTGTCCCTCAACGTACCAGCTCGTGGTTCGGGAAGAAGACGTTGTCTCGGTCCCTCAGGCTTGTGATGACGTTGCCGACGTTCCCGACGATGGAGGCGAACACCAGCACGGCGATGAGCAGGTCGGCGATCATGAACAAATACTCCTCCTCCCTTTTCGGCAGAGGGGTGTCTCCCACCGTGGTGAAAATCTGAGCGGAGAACCAGAAGCAGTAGAAGTACTGGCGCCGCATGGACGCAAACTCCTGGTGGGTTATGTTGGGGTAGACCCAGCGATCACTCCCGAAGCCAATGTAGCTGGAGAGCGCGAAGTAGAGACAGGCGTTCCAGTGGATCAGCACGAAGATGTAGATCATGAGCTTGGAGATGCGGAAGGTGTTGGGGTAGGACGTCCGCGTCTCCATGCGGTCCAGGGCCTCGTTGAGCCGGGGCAGACGCAGGAGGCGGTTGATGCGCACCATGGGGGTCTGGACGCCGAAGACAAAGTAGAGAAGGTCGGTGGGCAGCAGCGAGGTCACGTCCCTCAGGAATCGCTTGGAGTGCAGGTAGCGCTTCTTCAGCTGACCAGGGTCCAGGATCAGGATGCCCTGGTCCAGGTAACCTGCAGAGGAAGCAACGCTGCCCTTTGTAAGTTGCAATGGAGAAATGCTTCTGGTAAGATTGGTGTCTATTATGGCACAACGTTGGATTCTAAGCACCTGTGCGGACGGTGATGATCATGTCAGTCATGTACATGAGGTCTGACAGGTAGTCCAGCGTCAGCCACACGGGCAGGTAACTCAGGGCAATCATTGTGAAGCACGTCCTGACAAAACGTGACGACAGACGAGACACATTTAGGAGACGTGTGTCCTTGGGGACGTTATGTACATTTTTCCACACGGCTCATCCAAGGTTTCTACCTCAAAATAATGATGACCGAATTGTAGATAATGGGGAAGATCATGACCTGTAGCCAGATGTAATAAAAGTGCTCCGCCGGATCGACCGACCACTCCCTCCAACTGAGGATGAAGAGGGGAAAACAAGTGGAAGCAAGCGGTTACATCTTAGCGCTAACTTGAAAATGGAACAACATTTTCTGCCTTGCTAACACTACACGGGGAATGTAATACAAACATCCATCTGAATCTTGTCAATTACAGTCATAACCTTGATTTGGTCCAAACAACAAAAACAACACTAAAGCTGAGAAGACAGCATGATCCTTTTAAAACATGAATACAAAACATTGAAACTCTTAAATATTTAACTCACTTAATTTTAAACTTCGGACCCAGATGCGTGCCAGGATTCTCTCCATCCTTGACTCCTTCTTCTCCGTCCGCCCCCTGCGTGCGATGCCACCTGACAATTCGCTGCCATCTGTTACCTCTCAGACTGACATCTTCTGTTTTGTCCATTCTGGAAAAGCAGTCCTACACTATATTTACTCACATATTTCCTAAGGTTACTTCTGTAGCTAAATTGTCCTTTGCTCACCAACATGGAGCAGCATTACCTGAGAAGGGACCAGGTGCAGCTCAGCTCTGCCTGGTGATTTGGGTCTCTATGGAAGGAAACCACAACAGATGTCGTGTGTCCTCAGAGAATTCCTCCTTCGCCTAGAAAACCTGAGCGGTCGGCTCATCTTGTCAATAAAACACGCAGAGTGCACAGAATACAGTGGAATGCGTTTGTGTTGTCTTTGGAGCGTATGTGAATACCACATTAACAGAAAAATTGTAATAATAAAAAAAAAAGACCCGTTTTATAACAATGAACACAAACATTTTAAAATTACCACACAGCTGATAAATAATTACAAACATTAATCCTTAAAATAATCAATAACCAAACAAAGAAAGTTGATATTAGTTAACTTGTGTAAAGTGGTTTTTTTTTCTCCATTCCATCCATCCATTTTCCATACCCGCTTAGTCCCGAGGTCAGGGTCACAGGGGTCTGCTGGAGCCTATCCCAGCTGTCTTAGGTGTTTTTTTTTCTAATGAAAGCAATTAGTATTTGATATGATGAGCATGATGAACATATTACAATTATTGGCGAGACAATAAATAATTCATATGGACTTTACCATTACATAAATATGATCATTAAATAATCTGAGATTTGTTGTGACATCTCATTGTACAATCACATATATCACTAATAATAGGAATTTGTTAAAACCAGGTGATCTACTGAGGATGCATTTAATGTCAGTTATCCACTTATTTTCATTGCAGTATGGTTTCTCACCGCGAGATGTCACTGTAGTGTCATCTACTCTGGCCCTTCATCCATGTGAACGAGGGGACTATTTCATCCAACTTGATTTTCTTACCAGTTACTCACCAGTGACTGAGTTACTGCCGAGATCTTTCTTGGACAGAAGCAAAACCATACAAATGTTTTTTTTGTGGTTAACTTGACGTCTATATCGAGTCATTTCGTTGCAGAAGACCAGGAAATAAGACACGAGGACAAGGGTAATATTGCTAGGCAAAGAATTTATAAATTAATAAAAACATTCCCTTTGTAGTGTTCTGACAGTTTTTCCCACACTAGATGAAGATTTTCAAAATATAGAAAAATATTTCTGACACACATTCATCATTACATTTTAAGCATGATTTTGTCCTGTTGGTCATTTCACATACCTCTGCATGTTTGACACATTGCTTTTTACAGTATTTACACATTAAATCGACATTTTTCCTTTCAGCTTCACCAAGGGGACACCAGGCTGTGTGTTGCATAGATCACAGGGGAGAAACCATGAGTGAAGACTAAATAAAAGGACTAAGAAGATGCTGTACATCCCTTGATAGGCATCACAAATCAACACTTGGAAAAAAAAAAAAAAAAAAAAATCTGAATTCAAAATGGCACAAATGTGAAAGAGAAATCAGGTTTGTAAAAAGAAAATTCAAAGCATTAAATGGCAAAAGTAGCCAAAATGTTGTCAGTTATTCCCATACAAAAAATAAATCGCATAATAAATCAAGGTCTGTGCATTCTCAGCTAAAAATGGGTTTCAAAAAGTTCCTCTTCAACCACATGTTGCGTTGCGAGGGTGGCAACAAAAGGGGGCGTGTTGCAATTGAAGTTCAAACCGCACCGACAGTGACAGCTGAACGACTGATGGCTGCATGTAAAGTTACACACGCGCACGCACACACACAGTAGCCAACACAAATTGGTCTCAGCCCAAACTACACAAACAATTTGAAGGGCGTGAAAATTCCTTGATGGATTAATTGTAGTGTTCAAGTGTGTGGGAAACAAAAAATAAACAACAGTTCTAATATTAATGCTGGAAAGGAGAAACATTTCTTCATAGAATTTTAGCTCATCATTTAACACTTTCTTTGTCAGTTAGGAAAATGAACTTGGTTCAAGAAGATTAAGAGTGTGAGCTGAGATGGTTTTCTTTCTTTTTTTACACTGAAGCTGCTAAAAACTAATGCCTTTTATTAACGCAAGGAGTTAAAATCAGTATCTTTTAAATTTTGCCTCCCTGACTATAATCCCCGCTGATGTCAGGCCACTTCACCAGAGGAAGACGATTGACATTTTCAGAAAAGTCATTGCTGCACCCTTTTTAAAATGTGTATTCCTCTGTTTTTTCAATCTATCAGTCTTGCAAAAAATAAAAAAAATCAATCCCTATTCGATTAATTAACAAAGATTTTGGTAGGAAACAGTCCCTCATAAGAACCAAATGGCCAAATGTCTTATTTAAAAATAAAACACTATTTAAAAAAAAAAAAAAAAATACAAACAATAAAAATTAAACGTACACATTTGTTAAGATCGAACATGGGGAAAATGTCAACATTATTTTGAAAGTCCCTTTTCATTACTTGAAACTGACTGAAACATTGCAAAGGTGTCAACTCCTCTAGGATGAGTCGGGTTTATATGAGATTGGTTTGTCACAGGTGTGGATTTCTGCTCTGTAATCTCGCTCGCTTATGAATTCTTATGATAAACTATGAATGTCAACAATACTGCAGCTCAATAACTGCATGGATTACATTTTTTTTTTCAAAGTTTACTGTCCCTTTCTCTAACCCTCTTGCACTTGGCTGTCAAAAGTCACTCGGCAAACTGCATTGGCACCTTTTCTGTGAATACGCAAGAGCACTAGCAACATGTAAAAAGTGCTACATACTGCATATCACGCATGTAACTGCCTTTAGATTGTGTGCCATAAAGGGGACCATGATTGAACAGAAACAGAGGGGATTCCAGAGTCTGTCGCAGATTCTTTGGTGTCCATGTACGTATCAGAGAAGAAGAAAAAGTACAGGGTGACAGACAGAAAGCACATGAGATGTTGTATAGGTTATCATCACATGAAAAACTATTTTAAAAAATAATAATTCGGTGGTTGTTTGAAACCAAACAGTTGAGTTTTACAGACCGAAGTCAAACTTCCCAGACAAGGGCCCTACATAAAAATTATATAATTCAATCATAGATGGTCTGATTGGTATGACAAAGATTTCTATCAAAACAATTCACAAAACTCGAACCCTTCCTTTGTCGTTTTGGTTTTCCCCGCCCCTTTAATAGGAGGACCTCTTTCCAGAAATTGTGCATTTTAGGTCTCATTTAGAGTTGGGAGAAAGTCCCTTTTGGCATGGAAGGTAAAAATAGACCTGCATGCTGTCAAAATCAACAGTGAACACCTCGTTCACAGCACAATAGCAACATCTTGGGCCTTGTGTGGAAAGTATGTGGATATTTTTTTTTAAAATAATTTTTGGCTAAGGGGGAAAAAAAAGTTTAATCTTGTCATTGTGCAACCACATTACGCCAATTGTCATTAGATGTCAAGTACACATCAGGCCAAGAGGTGGCAATATAACCTCTAGGCCTGATATGACCAGACAGAAGCCTGAAGGGAAACAGCCTAAGGAAAAAATGGCTACAGAAGAACCACAAAAGCGCAGCGCAAGGAGGGCGTCAATAAAGTTGGTTACTTATGACTATTAAACAGGAACAGAGTTAATTAAAAAAAAAAAAAAAAAAAAGGGTTGGGGGGTAGAAGATGTGACGTCAAATAACTTGGAAGGACTTCCCCGAATGCGCAAGTCTGTACGTGATTAGAAATATATATATTTGCGTGTACTCTAGATAGCAGGCAGAACCAGCGATATTTGTTTAAAAATAAAAAAAATAAAAAAAATTAATAATAATAAAATAAAATAAAATACGCACGATCTTCCGAATCCTGCAGTTTTGACGTCTGGGTTCAGCCCACACTCAACACAACTAAAACACGATCCCTTGGCGGAAGCTGCTCCTCTACTGATACAAGGATGCGAGGGGAAACATTCGGTGCAGGAACATATTGCTGTTGATCTCCGCAGCCACCTGCCCGACTCCCCTCCCACCACGACCCGCCGCAATGGAAGCTAATTGAAGCGCTATCGTACAAACCTAAGAAGAAAAAGACTCGACGTAACGTGATCACTACCGTACTTATAAACCTGCCCTAAAGTGGCATGCAAAAGTCTCTTCAACTATCTTAAAAAACAGTGGAGTGTTATGAAATGTCTCTAAAAAACTCCATAGAAAAGTGATTCGGAGAGGTGATGAGGTTCTACATCCAAAAACTATGGCTTTTTATAAGATTACGAAAAATGGGCAGCCTTTCTAAAAACGGGGAGCGGTCTCGACTCTCGGGGGAGTGGTAGTGGGGGGGGGGGATGGCAAGACTTTTCGGAAGCTAACCGCTTCTCAGAGTTCGGGGAGCATTGGCTAGTATGTGCTACGTTGGCAAAGCAACCGTTATGTTAAAAATGTTAAAGGATTCCAGTCACACCGTCTTCATTTTACACGTCCTCCAGTTCCCAATGTACGAATCACTTTTCCTCCCGTCTTCACAGGGAGGAAATTAACATTTATATGGACACTGTGGACTTCGAAATTAGACACAACTGCGTGAAGAAAAAAATAATGTATTAAACGTTAATCCCTACAGGGTAACAAGGTAAAACTCTCTCTTGGCAAAGTCTTAAATACTGTGTGGCTCCATTCAATCAAAAAAAAAAATTAAACAATAAAATAAAAGACTGGCACTTTCTCCTCCATTTCCCCAGACAGACACACACACACCCGCGCGCACACACACACTTTGTACCGAAAAGAAGCTAATTTGGTGTTAGCATCTCATAGCAAAAAAAGAAAAAGAATAATTATAATAATAAAATGAAGTAAAATTAGCAGCATGGTAAGTCCCAAATTGAAGTTTGGCCTGTCTCACACTGAGAGACAAAAAAAGGAGAGAGTATCTTACAAGCTACCCTCTCTGCGTCAGTCAACGCCTCACGAAGAGGCCACCCCAACCCCGTGCAACCGTAAGTTCAAAGTAAACGAAAAAACCACAGCTGAAGCTCCCGGAAAAACAAACAAACAAACAAAAAAACTTCCTTCCCTTGTAGCCTTCACTGTTTCGCTGGCTCTTCCCAGATTGTACGAAACAAAATGACACATGAAAAGAGGGGGAGGGAGTGCGAGAGCCTCGCTGTGGTTTCGAACATTGTTTGCCACCTGGCGCCATTCAATCAAATCGACCACTTGGTCGCGCCCGCTCCCACACGCCAATGATGATGATGATGATGATGATGATGATGATATGTCTAGAAAGGAACGGTGCAAATGTAAAAACGGACACTTCTGAAAAAGAACACGTTGATGCTTTCCAGGGCTGACGGCTCATCTCCGCGGCTATTAAAACAAATGCCTCAAATGTATATAGGTACCAGTTTGAAGCTGATGGACCGACTTTTTTTTTTCGTATTTCCCGCTGAGCAGTTTTTTGGTGTCGTAACTTCTTTGAGGATGAATCCTGCTGCTCTGTAATGTCCTGAACCTGACTTAAAAAGCTAAAAACGGAAAAGAAGAACAAAAGGCTGGACTAGCACCACAATGTGCACCCTATTCCCTCTATGTGTGGCTCTACTGCGTCACCGTGCTATACCGTGGTGCAGTGCGGAAGGTGTCTGTACAAGTTCTCCCATGTCGAGCGTTCGCCAACGTCTCTCTGTTTGTCCGTGTATAGAATCTAGTTATAATACATGATATGCACAAGATCAAGTTTACAGATGTGAAGAATTCTTCCAGTCCTGCAGGTTTGACTTTCAGAATTTTGGTTTAAAAAAACAAAATGTTCTTTTAACCTTCGGGTCTGTGCCTTCGCACGAGCCTTTCCTGTCGTCCCCACGCGATGGGTGGAGGGGTGGCAGGGTGGCGAGGCGCTGGCCGTCTACTCCTCCACGCCTTGGCCGCGAGGGAAAGGCAGGCTGACGGCGTGCTCCTGCGCCAGGGCTGCCAGCTCTTTGAGGAACTCACAGAAGATGACGGCGCAGTACACGGCGTTCTTCACCCGCAGCGCCTCGGCTTGCTTCTCCAGGCCGGAGGCCCCGCCCCCGCCCCCGCCGCTGCCTCTGAAGAGCGCGCTGTGCAGCGAATGGCTGCCATCCCGCACGTGCGCGAGGGCCAGCTGGGCGGCGTTCCGGGCCCGGGTCGGGCTGTTGGTGTGGCGGAGGATCAGGTCTCCGAGGGATGGCTTGCGGCTCTTGACTGGAATTGGAAATGTGTGAATGAGTGATAACAGTTCCAATAAGAATGCAGCGGCTGCAGTTACTCTATTACTCTATTTCTGTACTTACTTCTCCTGCAGTTGGGTCACAAAAGTCAATTCATCAATAAAACGAGTCTCTCTTGTCAGTGAGTCAGAAAGTCCATGCTTTCTCCACTTTTTTTTTTTTTCTTTTGAAAGTGTTTTTACTTATTTTCGGTCTGAACTCAAATCAGTTTTCCAATCCAGTGTGTCAGTATTATCACACACCGCTAGAACTCAACACATGATATACGGGTGGGCAAACTTTTTGACTGGTGGGGCCACAATGGGTTCTAAAACTTGACAGAGGGGCCGGAGCAGCAGCCGATGGACGAAGTGCTTTGGCGACCCACCTCGTAGGACACAAACATATATCATCATGGGATACTGTATGTAGAAAATGTGCTTTAATGTCTATTGAAAATGAACAAAACTTTACAACAAAATATCTGTCTTTGAAGCCTTTGCTATTTAGCTCTTTATTTAAATGACTCTTAAAACACTAGAGAGACACGAGAAAAATTGCTGAAACACAGCTTACAGTACTTACTATTAATATCAATAATAATAGGTCGGCTTAAACGGGTCGGATTAAAACTCTTAAAGGACCACTTTTTGCCCCCTGGCCATAGTTTAACCATGCCTGCTCTAACATGACGGTCTAATCATGTCGTGATCGATTTATGCCAGTTTATTATACAGATTTGGGGATTAAAATAAACTCAGTGAAGCATTTCCCGCCTCCTTAAACTCTGGTTGCATCCTCACCGAGCGAGTCGGAGCGCCGCAGTGGGGGGACGCCTGCTGGAGTGTCGGTCCAGTCCACTTTGCCTCGGGCCACTAAGTACTGCTGCGCCTTTCTCAACATGGCTGGGAAATCCTCGTGGGAAGCTGCGAACGCCTCGATGCGGTTCTTGATGGAGCCGAGGACCTGAGAGGAGCCGAGATTTTTTTTTAATTTATTTTTTTTTAGTCAAGTTGGTTGATCTTAGGAAATGTAAATTCCCACCCCACAAAAAAAATTAACATCATTGCTGGAATTTTAAGTAGGGCAACTGTTTTCAAATGCTCTCCTAGCCGGAAAATTCATCGGAGGGCAGCATTTTTACTTGAAATTAATTTTTGCGGAGCAATACTCAAAACCATTTCACCTTGCAATCGCAATTTTACATCTGAAAATTACCTGCTTTTTTTGCCAAGTGAAAAATAGATTCTGTTAAGCTGCTAAGGTGAAAATTAATTTCAGTTGGATCTGAAGATCATCGGAACAATCGGCTCATTTTTACTTTATCATACAGCAGTGAGTTTTTGAGTAGTTTCCTAATCAAACCAGTCTGAGTAGATATTTCTCCTGCTTCCTCTAACGAGAGGAACTGCAACTGAATATCTCAGACAGAAGTGGAAAATTACTAATAACATTGTGAATATTCATTAAGGCCCTGATGCTTCTGGAAGCAATGCTAGCGCAGAAGTGAAGTGGGCAGAAAAAGATCCACAACGGCCAAAACAACAGAAAACTAAAGACCCCCCCCCACTCAGGATGCTAAACTCACTTTTGACCTGTCAAGTCCACCTGGAAGCCGACTTTCACTCACTGTGCCACGTTCTGAACGGAGCTCTGTACCTGAATGAGGGACTTGACGCTGGGCTGGAAGACCATGTTGGTGTTGAGCAGGAAGGAGCGCAGGAGGGGCTGAGGGTAGCAGGCCAGCTGGGCCACGATGCCCGTGAGCAGGATGTTGACGTACAGCGAGTTTTGGAGCATGTTCTCCAGCTTGGCGAACAGGACCACGACGAACGGACCTTGACGGGAAGAGAAGGAGGGATCGGCGAATGAGAGGCACGAACAGACAGATACCGGAGTCGTCCAGGTCCAAAAGGGTGATTTATTGTAAAAGAAGTAGGCAGCAAGAGGCTTCTTATCCTGAAAATTTGTTCTGAAAAATCCACCACTTGTGATGTCACAGAGGGCACAAGTTTCAGGTTAACCACAAAACCTGCTGTCTCTGCTCTAAGACCACAGAGTATTGGTCACTTTCCAATGATGTGGAAAGTCAAACAAAGCATCAGATTCTGCAGAAAAACTAGAGTGAACCTCTCGGCAGGCGGCAGGCGGTAGGCTGTAAACAGAGGGCTAAATAAGCTGTTGTTGCAACAGTGCAAGATGACTCCACTGGAGTTTGAGATTTAAAAAAAGTAAGATACAAACCACTTGATATACTTAGACTATCTAAAAATGTTCAACCTTTTGGATTAAAAGACTTGGCCACAGTTGCCACTGTGTCTCACCTGTGTATGGCTGAGTGGCCGGCTGATTCAGGGGTCTGGCAGGGCTACACAGGCCGACCGCGGCCCCTTCTCCCTTCATCTCGCCGGTCTGCTTCGCCTCCTGCTGCTGCTGCTGCTGCTGCTGCTGCTGCTGCTGCTGCTCCTCCTCCTGCCGCTCAGCCAGCGGCAGCTCCCCGACGCCGTCCTCCTGCAGGCTGGCCCCCCTGCCGCGCTCCTTCACCCGGTCCTCCAGCTCCCTCAGCTCCTGCGTGAAGGCCTCTATGCTGATGCCCTGGCCGTTGGACTCGGCGCCGAGCTGCGGCTCCCCGGGCACCTGCTCCAGCAGCTCCTGGATGAGGCTCTCGACGGACTGGTGCGGCTGGCTGGCCTCTGGAAGATCGGCGGACGCCGCGAGTGCGTTTGAGGTGTTGTTGGTCGGCTGTTTGGCGTCGGAGCTGGCGGAGGGCGCCTGGGCGGAGCGACTGGACTGTGCATCGTTGGTGTCAATACTGCCGAACGCGGGCTGGGGTAGCGGCGGAGCGCGGGCGACGAGGGACCCGTTCTGATTGGCGTTCTCGTCCAGGTCCCGCTTCACCTTCTTCACCTCCAGCTCTCTGTCCCGATTGTCCGAGCACCCGTCGCCCTGCGTCCCGTTGTACATCACCTGGTACGTGGCAGTGTTGGAGGACGTCGAATTGTGAAGGGCTGAGGACGCAGCCGGGTGGGACGCCAGCGACGGGGTACCCGAGGACGAGGAGGTGACGGCGGTGCAATGAGGGCCCGGCTTCGGGAGGAGCTCCTCCCTCTGCAGGCTGCGCTTCTTGGAGCGCGGAGTGAGGCTGATGCAGCTGTTTTTGCCGATGGTGACGTCCCACTCGCCGCTGTCGCGCTCCGAGCTGCTCCACTCGGAGCGCGCGGCGGCCACCACCGCCGCCCTACGCTGGCCCGGAGGAGTGCCGTTGCTCCCGGCCTGGTGGTGCAGGGAGAAGTGCTCCGGGAACAGGGCCACGGAAGGGTTGGAGGTGGGCGGTGGCGGAGGCGGAGGGGCCGTGCTGGGGGAGGGGTTCTCGCCGTCGTAGGGCGCCGACCAATCGCAGCAGGCCCAGGAGCAGCGCTCGATGCCCCGCTGGGCGTCTCGCAGGTACTCCAGGTAGCCCGAGTCCCAGTCCAGACAGTCGGTGTAGGCCTGCTGGTGGTGCATGGGGCTTTCCGGTGACAGCGGGTGAGCGCCCGAGTGAGGCGGCTCCATGCCGGTGGGGGTAGCAGGGCCTCCTCCTCCTCCTCCTCCCCCTCCTGAGCCACTGCCAGTGCTCGGTTGGCGGATGAAGAAGGACAAGCGAGATGGAGTGCTGGGTCTGGGTGGGGCAGGGGACTCTGTGCCTGGACTGTTCAGTGCTGCAAAGAAACACAACACATCAAGGTGACATTCTAAAAGATAAGAAAAGAGAAAAGTTGTATGAAATTGTTTGCTCCATTTTTCAAAATTATCATGCTAAAACCACTGTCCCTTTATGATGTCACAAAGGGTCTTTGGTCATTGATAACGCCTGCAGCCTCAAGGTCCTCACACACCGGGCAATAGACAAAGCGACGCGAATAAACGACGCGGAAATGCAAATTTTTCGCCTGCTAATTTTTTTCGTGTACACAACTAGCGCGAAGCAAATAAAGTTTGGCGCTCTTTCTTTCGCACTGAAGGAGAAACAATGGAGTCAACTACATCCTCAAGTGATGATGTCCTGGTGATGGTTGAATTAAAAAAAGGAAAAGGATAGAAGTCTTTGGGTACAGCCAATATTGTTCTTGAGAGAGGAAATTGGCGAGTTCAACACGACTCAAATTTGACGCATTGAAAATTTGCCAGTGCTTTAGAATGTCCGTCAGACAATTTGAAAGACTAATCCGTCAACTGGCTCCACGTTTACAGAGGAAGAGAACAAATTACAGAGAGCCGACTGTTCCGGAACGGCGGCTAATTACATGAGGTAAAGTCAGCACTTCATCGACATACCAACATTATTTTGATTGGTCAGAGGTCCAGCCGTTCACCTTTTTTCGCCTCTGCAAAATTCGATACTAGGGTGAAAAAATAACAGCCGCTTTTTCGCTCCGTGAAAATTTGCTGTTGTGTGGAAGGTTGCATTAACTTCAAAAGGTTTTTTTTTTTTTTTTTTTTTTTTAAAAAGCAAATTATTAGCCTCCCAAATTTGCTACCAGTGTGTAAGGACCTTCACCCTTTACACATTTAGGCTGAGGCTGCAGCCCTCTTGCATTCTATAGCTATTTAGAGTTTCGCGAGATTTGAAAACGGATACAAAACTGTCCGCCCTGAGTCGTCACCGCTCACCTTTGGCCCGGAACCCGCCGTCCTCGTCGCGGTCAGCAGCGGCCGCCGTGCACGTCCTGCAGCAATCTGGGATCAGCGACAGGAACTTGTCGGCCGACTTGCCGTATATGTCAGTCTCCCTGATTGCGCGACGCTGGCTCTGCATAACGTGAGTGCAGGGCAGCAGATACCTGGGGGCGAGACACACACACAACACGATTCAGAATCAGACGAGGCCAATTCAGTTTCCCTTGACGTGTGTTGCTGAGACAAGCAGAGGTGCACAAACCTACCTGAGAACGAGCTGCAGCATTACATCTTCACAATTCAGTGAGAGGAGAGTCTTAAAGAGGCTCAGGGACACCATGCAGAGCTGCAACACATGGGAAAAATATGGACACAAGTTAGTGGTTAATAAATGCTGATTTTTACGGGTATTTCTGGATCACCAGCTATTCCCAGTAGTGAGTAAAAGCACCTGCGAAATCAATGTTAAGTGGCTTTGTCGAGGTAAACTGCAAACAAACATCACAACAACAGTGAGGCAAACAACTCTCGACTCCCTCTGACCTCATTTCACAGCCGGGTCAGTTTAAACGCATCACATTTTACAACAACAAGCACGCAATGCGGTGCATCTGGACTATGTCGCAGCGATTTCACTCGGCTACATTTCCCGCTCGCTCGCTCGCCACCCACACAGCTGGGTTTATGCGAGGAGGGCAGGCGCTACGACGCAGCACATGTTTTTTTGTTTTTTCATACCCTGGAATTGCTGTTGATGCGCGTGAGCAGCGTGTCCAGGATGGTGTCGTTGTCGTGACGATGCAGCAGGATGAAGCGCAGGAAGGTTTTCAGGAGGGAGGTCTCCGACACGCTCCGCAGGAAAAGGTCCAGGTAGGCGGTGCTGGCGATCATCTCATCCACTGATGACTAAACACACACACACACAGGCGGAAATGATAAGAAACGACTGGACAGGGCAACAGGACAGCAACGGTAAATAACAGGGGTGGGAAAAAAATTAGATTTTTAGAATAATCGTGATTATGACATTGCCAATTAAGAATCGATTTTTTTTTTTTTTTTAATGAAGCCGGAACTGCAGCGTCGCACCGGACCATTTAAGGTGACGCACAGAGACACACGACCCAAACCAACTCATGAGGCGAGACACCGACACGCACGCCATTAAAGATGACTGAAAAAGCAAATTGATGGGTTCCCTCGGGATTTAAAGTCAGCATGAGGCGGCATTTTGGGTTTTATGAGGTTGCGGGGAAAAAGAAACCCGACAAAAGTCACACTGTTTGTAAGCTGTAAGCAAGATGTGTGACGCTACAAACAAATATTGTGATAAAAAAATTGTGATAAATCGCGATTCTCGATTAATCGCAATTAATTGCATCGTAGCCCTCTGAATCGGAATCAAATTGAATCGTCAGGTACCTAGTGATTCCCACCCCTAGCAACATCAAATCGGTCAATAGATCATAAAAAAAAAAAACAATTTATCCCACTACTTATTTTCTGGGACGCTGGAGTTGCGTCTTTCCCGCGTCGCACATTCGTCCCACCTTGTGCAACGCCGGGCCCATCACGGGTACGAGGAAACCGTTGTGGAGGTAGTCCAGCAGCTGGGACTGGACCAGCGGATGGGCGACCTGCACCACGGCGTTGCAGAACTCCAGGGAGTTCATGAACAGCACGAGCGACGACACGCCGATCCAGTCCTCGCGTCGCAGAGCGTGCCAGTCGTCTCCTCTGACCTCGATCTTCCTGGGCAGCGACGAGTAGAGGGCACTGAGGCCGGTCGCCAACACCTGGGGGGAGACGGGCAGGTTTCAGAGACACAGCTGGTTCCTGCGAGCCAGCCACTCATTCAGGCGTTGAAGTAGTTTATAGTTTAAAAAAAAGAGATATTTTCAAACAGGACAATAACAGGAAGGGAAATGATCTCAGTTCTCAGAGGAAATTGTGATGATCTATCTTCTTTATATGCTATTATCACATCTGCTTCTTGACGCAACTTAAAACATAACTAAATGTATTTGTTAGATTGGGAAATAAAAAAAACAAATCAGCTGTTTACTACCACCTTATGGCAGCTTGAAAGAACTACAATGCAATGGCTCATCCTCCAGAAATCACTTTTGTAGTACAAAGAAAATGCATCGAAATATCAAATTAGTCTACACTTGCCAAAACACAGGTCTACTTTTTAAAGCGCTGCGTTTCGCCTCACTATCCGAGACTCGTCCAATCGTAATCGTGCAGCAGCGGGCGAAGAGTGCTGACTACAGGAAGCTCTCTAAACTGAGACGGCGCTGAGAGGATGTAGATAAGGATGAGCAGCCGCTGAGTGCAGAGTCATGTCCTTCCCCTTCCATTATCGCGCATTAACATCACTCATGCATCAGAATCAGACGCCGCCGCACACGCGAAAAACACACTCCTCCATGCACACGCGCTCACTCCGAGCTGTCTCGTCCCCACCTTAAACCTTCTAGACCGGTGCTTCTCAACTGGTGGAGTCTGAGGACCCAAACTTATTCCAAAGCGCTCAAATTTTCCACAAAAATAAAAATGCTCATCCGCTTTCCATCATGTCGAGAAAAGAAATTCTTGAAATTGCTGAATTGAATTGCATGTCCTTCAAAACAGATGCCTGACATTTTCTATATAAAAATATATATATTCTAAAAACCCTGTAAAAAGCCACGACCCAACCAAAACAGCTCTGCGACCGCCTTTGGGGCCTCGACCCGCCAGTTGAGAAACGCTCACAAAAGTCTGTGTGCTTCAAAGCACAAATTTTAGAAGCACCTGTAAACGCACCCTTCACTCGACTCCCCTATGTATCAGAAAGAAACAACATGGCAGCGTGAGAGTGCATGAGGAATCAACACCCACCGGGCAGAAGTAAGAGTTCTCGGCGATGTAACGCGCCACCGACTCGTGGCTGGCGGAGGCCGACATGACCAGGAGCAGCGCGTCTCGGGCCTGCTGCCCGATGGCGCCGTCTCGGTGAATGAATGGCACAAGCAGGGAAAAGATCAGCAGGTTCGTGGAGCCCTGCTGGGCCGGCGCCGCCCGGAACAACATCTCCAGGACCACAGGCTGCCGGGCCATGGACACGCACACCTGTTGGGAGATACGCGTGGTGACTTTTAAAACCAAAATCCAAGTTTTTGCACTTTGAAAAAAAAAAAAAAACTTGCTCTGTGTTTGCCTGGGGTGAGGCGGCTCTACCTGGTTGAGCAGCAGAACCAGGCTGTTCTCCAGCGCTGGAGGACATCCCAGCTCCGAGTCGGCGCAAGCTGCCAGCAGCCTCAGCAGGGGGTGGAGGACGGCGTTGTGCTGCAGCACGGGCTGCTGCGACTGGCCAATGAGCATCTCGAAGAGCTTCAGCAGCGCCCCCTGGCTGTCTGGGTCCAGGCCACGGCGCAGGTGCCACTGGACCAGACGCTCCAGAATGTTCTCGGTGACCACCATGTCCAGTATGGGGCCCATGGGTTGCACGCCAGCGCCACCGTCTGGGCTGTCGGCGGGCCGCTCCTCGGCCAGCAGGCACAGCATCTGATCGGTGTTGTTGCGCACCGCCGTGAGGTCGTCGCTGGAGGACGACGGCTCGTGCTGCTCCAGCACCCAGGACACCTGAAGAGGAATCGGTATTTGGGTGTCTTATATTTCTGTGTTTGCTTGTGAATGTTGAAAATGTGATATGTGTTCCCACGGCGCCATTATTAATTTTTGTGTTATAGCATATTTCCACAAATCACATCAATATCCTCCTTGGTCCTCTGTTCAAAAATGAGAATATGATGGACCAACATTTTAAACTGCGACCAATTTTTTCTTTTTTTTCCCCCTTTGTATCTATTATTTTAGTAAATTATGCAACGTAAAAAAAGAATAATGTATTTAGAAGTGCAGCATTATGCTCAAATGTACAAGCACATATGTGTTTATATTAGACTAACTGTATTCTTACGCTGACTCAGGGAAACGCATGAGAATTCCAATGCACCTGTTTTAACCTGTTTTCAACTTGTACAAATGGCAATAGATCCCTAATCTAATCTAATGCAGTGAGCATTCTGAGAGAGCCACACCTGCTGCAGACTGACAAATATCAACCAGCCGGGCAGGTGCCTCTCCGCTACTTGAGGAAAGGCCTTAATCTCTTGTGGCCTGTGGTGTAAATATTCAAACCTGGACGGCTAATCATTCACTGACACATGTGACTGTTCTCCCTATCGCGTACTGTGAACATTTACTTTTTATTCAATCTGCGATCCAATGGAAAACAGACGAGGGAAATGACGCAGCAAATGCACTGCAACTCAGAAGTTGCAACAGGTGGCAGTTGCTAAACTACAGAAATTATGAAACGAAATCTGTTGACAAACTAATTCATTTTAAATTTTTTTAGAAGCAGCAGCAGCAGCAGCAGTTTCTGTTTTGTTCTTTTCATTTCCAGGCCTTTTCTTTAAGCCAGCGTTCACCCTAAGACAGCTGGGATGGGCTCCAGCAACCAGCGCGACCCTGAGGGCAGGAGGAGCGGTAATAGAAAGTGGATGGATGGATTTGGTAGAATAATAATAATGTCTATGAGAAAACTGTGTGTGTGTGTGTGTGTGTGGGGGGGGGCGGGGGGGACTAATTGTCTGCTGGGTCAGGCAGCCGTTTCAATCCATCTAGTTGCTTTTGTTTGGATGCTTAATACACTTAACCGGCTGTGGGGTGCAGATTTGCCACAGGGCAGTTTGGTACTGTGAGCACTGACACTACACAAAAAAACAAGGCGCACCCACGTCAAACAAATCATAATCCAGGCCGCTTCACGTGAAGGGTGCTGCGTGTGATTACGGCCTGTTCTCCAGCCACCGAGCATTTAATAAAGTGGCTTTTTATCGATGTTAAAACACAACACAATTTTAACGAAAATTGTGTATTTTCAGCTTCGTGCACCACTTTGAAAAAGAGGAGAGGTGGTAATGCCATGAAACCAAATACATGCTGTTATGTTCCAAAATGAAGGATAGTTGTTCTTCATTATGGACCCCAATGGAGCATCACTGTACAATGAATTATTCTGTATTTGAAAAAAATCAACGCATTTAGCACTTGGTGAATAGTCTCCTGCAAAAAACACTGTTTTACCAGCTGGTTTCTAGAACCTTGCATGTGGGCAAAAGGGGACAAAAGCGATGCGATCTCAGAGGGAGGAAGTGATACGTGACTGTTGGTGTTGTCACTAACGAGAGTGAGGTAGGAGCACCCTTTGCGACATCACAAAAAGGTGATTTCAAGATTGTTTTAGCGCAAACTTCCTGGAAAGTGGAGCTCAGTAAAGGATAAGGTTGTACTTGACATGAATTGGGATTTCATTGGAAGGCTGCAAAAAAGTTCATTTTGAATTAGATGGGACGTCTAAAGTCTCACTGAGTGTGCAGTCCATTTTTTTTTCTCCACAAAATGTATGATGTAAATGAATTAAAAAAAATAATTAGATAAAGTTTCTGGCTCACTTGTCTCCAGTGGTTCTCAAACACCATGAGGCAGGTTTCCGGGTCGGCAGTGCAGGGGCTGGAAGGGGCAGCGCTGCGTCCTGCCCGACTCCCAGGACCCCGCGGGTTCAGCCTGCTCAACCAACTCATACTGGAGCCCGGAGAGAGAGTTTCAAGGACGCAAGAACAGCAAGAGAAGGAGTTCCAGTGGAGGGAAAAGCTCAGAGCTGAGGCGAAACAGAGGACAGAGAAGGTGACGATGCCGTGGGGAGGCGGGGGACGAGGAGGATGAGGACGAGGAGGAGGAGGGGACGGGGGATGGGGGGATCCCAAAAAGAGAGGCGGAGGGGAGGAAGGTCGGCTGCGAACGTGCCGTCACTGCCAGTCAGTTAGAACGTGTGCGGCCCTGTCCTCCCTGCAGACCCTGTCATCCAGTCTGAAGCCAACTCCACTCCATAGCCAGTCAGGAGGGACGCTCTGCAACAAATGACAAAGAACATGAAATGAACACATGATCACTATCGTCCTCAACCCCCGCTAACTTTGATAAGAAACAGAATCTCCTTTAAAAGAAGTCGACTTTAAAGGCATAAAACAGACACACAAAAAAAATGTGTCTCTTTATTATTCAATAGAAACATTCTGTTGATTCCGCATAAGTTTCTTACTGTAAGTCCCCATTCCTTTCCTTGTGAACCTGTGGGAGTGTCCACCTTTATACCTCTCCCTCAAAGGAGGCGAGGAAAACATAACGCCACTCACAAATGATTAAACAGCTTGCGGCTGGTACATCCACGGCACTGAGGGAACGCGCAGTGTCGACTTAGGAATTCATTAAAAGCCTCAATTTAGAGGCAAAAAGCCTTTTAAAAAATCACGCAAACTCGACGCTCGACATAACCTGAACAGTTAACCTACAAATCACACGTCACAATTGGCACAAACGCTCGAGAAGAGTCGAGAATGCAGAGACACAAGCAGGTCACGAAGAGCATCATAAAAGAGTTCAAAGTTCAACTTCCAATTCTATTAAAGGAAAGCTACTCTCAGAGGGAGTTTGTCAAAGGTTGGCGATCGCACACAGGGTTTAGTCTCGACTGTCATTATCTCCCTCTCAAAGTGTGCAGGACAAACATGTAATCTGGGGTGAAAACGCTGTCCGGCCGCTTGCAGCTCCCAATAGCTTTCACAGTGACAGCTGTGCCCGTTTCCTGTTGAGTTTCTTCGCTATACAAACGTGTGTGTGTGTGTGTGTGTATGGGGGGGGGGAGCTGAAACACTTTGAGCAAAATTCAACCTTCAACCTTTTTTTTCCTTTTCTCCGCGTTTTAGTCACAAGATGGGTCACCCTTCCTCGAACATCTGAGTCACTGGCTAATCCTCATCCCACATGATCAACGGACATGGACACCCTTCCAATTTTACTGAGCTATTGTAAAAACTAATTTATCACCTCGCCAACCCACACAATGTCAACACACTAACACTCCGGTGTCATGGGTTTACATCTATAGCTTCCTTGATGCATAATTACAAACTTGAATAGACAATAAAAGGGAGCACCTTGTTTTGTTTTGTTTTTAAATTGGAAAATGATGACATTCAATCAACCACAACACTGCAGTGTCTTGCAAGTGCATATTTTATCTTTACTTGACGGGGTCAATTTTGAACCAAGTCGCGCGGAGAGTTTTTTTTTTTTTTTTTTACCACTAATTCCCCTACATTCAAACATGTCCCTTTTCATTTGATTTTCGACTTCAAGTTCAACGGGAAGCAAAGGGTTCCAAGCTGTCAAAAAAGTTCAGCTGATTTTCCAACGTTGACAAAAACACTGCTGACGACTCACTTTCGAATTCAGAAAGGTCTAAACAGAAACACGTAATTGCAGGGATCTTACCGATCAAAATCAAGAAATCACTGCAGTGTGTGAGGGGGGGGGGGTCGCTTGAATGAGGGTCCTCTCTGTTTGACAGGCGGTTAGCCCATCTCGCTCTGTCAAATGTCAAATCTCAAAATGTCAAATGTCTCAACATCACTTAATGCTCTGGGATCTGATCCCCTCTCTTCCCCCTCCATCCTGCCGATCCACATCTTCTATCAGCGCATCTGACATTAGAAGTAACCGCGGGGAAAACAACAATCAATGCGAGCCAGCGGCGGGGATGATGTAGCAACCTCGCATACGAGCCGAAGATAATTAGCTCGTTGGGGGATGTCAACAGTTAACGACGGCTGTTTGGGCGATAAAATTGCTGTGAGGGGATTCTTGGAGGACTTACCGTCAATATTTGTGGGAGTCTCAACGGTTGTACGTTTGCCGATTTCCACGGCTACCCTACTAGCTGCTGGCTAGTCGGTGATAGCCGCTGCGCTGCTAACGACTAGCCGCTAGCGAATTCCACAATGTCAGAGCTCTGAACGGGCGACAGGCGGTCGAGGAGCCCGGAGACGCCGGGCGAGCGGGGCAACACCGAGCCGAGGAAGCAAACGAATCAACCGCACCTTCATTCGGGCGGCTGAGCATCCTGTTAACAACGGGTAAACATCCCATTCGGTGATTTCTCAAGCACTCTTCCCTTTTGCGCAGCCATCTTACTCTGGCTCCTCCCACACGGGCTCTCTGACTCACACCCACAAGCGACGCAGCTCGACGTCTTTGGTGCTGCTGAACTTCCACTTCCACCAACTGCCTCCTGCACAGTATGTTGACACGGTTCTATTTTGGAAGGAGAAAAGGCGTGGGGAGGGGGGAAAAAAAGGAAAAAGAAACTGTTGATAAACAGAATGAGACATGGTCGACCATGTGACTTGGAGCGCATTATTTTGGTGGGAGGGGGGCGGTGCTGCGTTTACGCTGCGATCTATGGAGGGTTAAAAGCCCTCCTAAATATGCATCTTTTAAATTAATAAATAAATGTGTCGTCATTAAAAATGATCAACACAGAAATAAATAATTGTGTGCGGTTAAGTTATTAAAATATTGTTGTTTTTTTAACAACATACGCAAAACATTAACAACAAACAAAAATAAGTTAAACATATCATTTTATTTAGAATAATTATGTGTATTTTATTTCTTGTTTGTTTTATTTTTTCACCAAGGGCTTCACATTAGGAACATTTATCTGACATTTTTATTTACATTTTGGCTTTTGGAGAAGAAAAAAAATACTGACAGTCTTGAGTAAAACAGCCTTGATTTAGTATAAGCCCCACTCATTGTCACATCTGGATGGACCATCTTCTTAGTTTCTGGGTCTTCTCTCTGACCAGGACTTCAAAACCCAAAAGCTGTTACCAGAGTCAGCCTCCAATCACGCAGAGCAATTTGTACTGATGGTACCATGGTACCATGTTTTCAGGTTTTGGTAGTGCTCTAGTTTGAAGGAGGATATTGGAAAATTTTTAGTTTTTCATCATCTGTGGTGAAAGAAGAAGAATTGAAAGAAGAATTGTGCTGCTGTCTGGTCAGTATTTGGTTTTGTCCCAAGAAAGGGAAAATGTCTTAAAGGAATTGGAGGAAATGAAAGTTAAATAAGATTTATGATGACATTTTCAGAGTTGGTGTTGATGGCTTTGAGATGGATTTTGGAGTTCAAGCCATCCTACTGCAGCTTTCTCTCCCCTCATCATTGGACCAACATTTACTACAACACCGTTTTTCTTTTTATGTGCTGTTTGAATCATCTTGTATGAAGCACCTGTAGAGCGGGGATCATCTTTTCATTCTGCCTTGTTACGTGACAGAGAGAGAGAACACAAGAAAACAGCCAGCTCCCATCATTCATTTATAAGAGACTGAGCAGCCCGCGTTTGTTATAATTCTCACATCTGTCCTCACTGCAGTGGACATAGCTTGCACAAAGAGAGCTGGCTTCACCCCAGAGATAAATGTTGGATCATTGGAACGCCTTCATTAGATCTATTGTCAGACGTATCTTCTCGAGTGCTCAACAAGATTACGTCAAAGCGCAGATCTCGAGGACGCGGGAAAAATTAGCAACTGCATCACCTGAGCTTGCACGCAGAGGGAACTGGAGCTGGCTTGGCAGTCTCATAGCAACAGCCAACACAAGAAGGAGGGGCCACAGTCTGATGGTTGAAGGGAGGGTGATGAGCGGTGAAGAAGATCAGAACTTTTGGGTTGTAGCGGTGCCGTTACCTGCCTGCAGGTAAGACGTGGTGATGAATTAGCAATGTTTATTTTGTGTCACTGTGCAGCATCGGCAGCAGAAATTTTGAAAGCAGTCGGCGCTACGGTCAACTTGTTATGATTGTACTTTTTCAAAGATTAGAGTAAATTCTAAATGTGTGGTGTGTAAATACCAGGTGCAGTCTTTCAATTTATTGATTTTATTTTGTGTGGCAGTCACTTGGGTTTGCCTATTTTGTGTATTCTTCATGTGGCCCTGTTGTGTCACACAGCTAACAAGATGAGCAACAGGATCATCCTCATCTATAATTCAGTTGTGTAATGTAATTGGAAACCTTGACAGGGTTTGGCTTTGCTGTGCAAGTGTATCTTCACAAAGCGTCGACTACAACATCAATCTTGTCTCTATTGTTTCAGGTCCCCCCCCCCCTCCCCCCCACACTTTGAAATATAGCTCATAAACTAAAGCCTATAGCTTATAGTGGCTCATAGAATATTGGTATGAGGTTAAAATGTGCATCATATTGTCAGGGTCATTGAGAGACTGATGAAATGTTAATGTCAGGACAATAATACCGATCACTGAAAGTGAAAATATTGATGTCTGTTCTGTTCTCACGCAATGCCTTCCTGGGGTTGAAGTGCCATCACAATATATCAGCATGCATCTTTCACTGCCAATTCCTCCACATTACTTTTTTTCCCTCCTCATGAATAAAATATTAAAGTGCGGCGTCTGTTTTCAGAAGCGAGGAATGAAGAACTATTGTGTTGACACTTGGCTTGTCTCTTTGCCTCCCACTCTCGCCCTCTCTGACAATACTCCTGGCTGTCCGCCGCCATTTGAAATGCTAATGGGTTTTCTCAATGTACTACTCCAAAACTCCCCCCCACCTCCCCACCTCCATCTTTCCTCCATCCTCTTCGCAAGTTTTCCCTGCCCGCAGCATTGTCTGTCTGCTCGCTTTCTTCATGACTTAGCGCCTCCTTTTCAGCAAGCAGCTGTTTGTTTTTTGGCAGTCTAGAAACAGCGGTGTGTTATAATATCTGTCTGTCTGGTTTTTTTTAAAATCCTAAAATCACATATTGGTGCATCTCCACTCAATTGTTGCGACTGAATGGTCATTTTTCTATCTTACAATTTAAAATCAATTTGTGCATTTCAATGTCTGAGGGAGCGAGACAGAGAAAAGGGAGAGTTGTAAAGTGAGGGGCAAGAAAGTTCCCACATGAGGGTGCTAGGTGAGCAGTTAAAATTATACAGTCCATTACCATGCCAGCAGGGGGTGCTGTGTCAGTGCAGGGGTGGCATTCTGCTTGTTACAAGTCCATCTACCATCTTCTAGACACACTTAAGTCCCCAGTTCATCGCAGGGCCACATAGAAAGACAAACAAACATACTAGACTCACACACACCTGTCACAAGTCAATCCACCCATCCATCCATGTCAATTTTTACATGTATGGCTCCTCATCAGTGAGCCACATCTGACTTGTAACCACAATTATTTGCATTATCAGACACCAGTTTAAAGTATTGACAGTAAAATAGCATTTATTTTTGCTAAGCACATATGCTAGCATTCATCAGATCTTTGCATAAAATGTCATGAAATCCTTGGTTTCTATTTTTTCCTGCACGTTTACTTCTTTTCTTTCCATTTCCCCCCCAGGAATAAAAATTTTATGTTTGAAACGAGGAAAGATCCATCCGTCATGATGTTTCCAAGCAATTCCACTTCCCCTTCCCTGGATCGCCTCAGTCCTGATCATCAGTTGGACAGTCCTTCACTTGCTCCCCCATGCTGGGTAGCGCAGGCGAGGGATAACCTCGCCCAGGCAGAGGTGGAGCTGCGTCGCCTGCGAGAGAATCACGGCACCGAGGCCGAAAGTGTGCAGCGAGGAGCGGAGCGAGCTGTCCTCGGTGTACGCAGAGAGGAGCAACGCCTCCTGGAGAGGGTTGGACAAGATCACCGGGAGACTCAGCTATACTTGGAGCAGGTGCAGAGGGACAACATGGCAGCAGTCAGGGTCAGTCAGTCTCTTTTGGAGGAGAGATTCCAAAAACTAGCAATACTGCAGCAGCGTGTCCAGGAGGAGTTTCAACAACATTCTCTGGATGACAGCGTGGTGAAGCAGAAGGTGCTGAGGGAGATCACAGAGTTCTTACAACCCTGGGAAATTTCCGTGTCACTGAAGAAAGTGAGCTTCAAGCCGAGCTCCCAGGCCAAAGCCATTGCTTTTGGAGACATCCGTGTTCAGGAGCAGAGCCTGTCGCTGCATGCTGGAGGCTGCGGGCCACAGGGCCAGCTCTGTGCACTCCATTCACACAAACTGCAGTGTGGAGACTCAAGCCATGAAAGTTCCAGGGAAGAAAAAAACACCCAAAGACAGGGCTGGACATCGCCAACAGGCAGGGTTGTCAGAAAGATCAGCATCTCCTCCCAAAATAATTTGGAAAGAGAGGAGGAAAAGAGCTGCTCGTCAAAAAAGATTGGCCGCTGGCCTTCAAAGTCTGAGCAGTCTGACTGGGAGTCATCACAGGAGGACAACACAGAATTAGGCTCCTTTCAGCCACAAGACGATGAAATAATTCAGAATGTGCCCAAAGTTGTGAAAAACATGGATAGTGACAACCAGGAGCACGTGTTTAGAGTGCATAAAAATGCAATTAATTATTCACCCAAGAATCATAGGAGGCTTCTTACTGTAGCATCCGGCAGGAAGCTCTCCCCCTCACCTGAACGAAGATGGGGGCATACTAGAATAAATCACTGCTTGAGTTTGGAGAGTCAGGATGGAGACAAAGGCAAAATTTGTCAGGATCCCTATGGTAGATATGTTGGGCAGAGCAACAGTTTCCAAACTGCTCCTAGATTAATGCTAAGAGAACCACTGACTAGCCAAAGCTGCCTTGATTTGACCACCAGGGAACGACCACAGTCATGCTTTAGCCAGTCCTCTGATGAGCACTCACTAGGAACCCATGCAGACTCTGGTCGGGCACCATCCCCAGCAGACAGCCTTGACTCCAGCTATACTTTCATTGTGAACCCGTCTCCCGAGTGCGTCAACCGGGGCTCTTGGCACAAAAATTGCAACCTGTCAAAGTCAGCAGTTGACCTGACGCACAAGACCCCTCCATTTATCACCAACGACCAAGAATGCACTTGGGGGTTTTCTGGAAACTTTAATTCGATGTCTAGCTCCGGATCAACCTCACCTGTTCTCAGTCGAGGGCGTAGGGGTCATGGAATTTTAGCATGTCGAGGTCATAATTTTCAGCATCAGTCACACACACTGGTTGCCTCCAAACCTCTGGTGGCTCGATCTTTATCCATGTCCGTCATAGATGGTTCATCCCAGAGAGGCAGAGGAGAAAGAGGGAAACCCGTTCTGAAAGAGTTGGAAGAGGAAGGAGATCCATCCGTGGCAGCTTTTAACCCCAGAGAAGTCCAGCTGATCAGGCAGTTCGGGAAACAGGGTTCAGGTCGCGCTGAACTTACCCTGCCAAGTGGCATCCACGCCACAAACCAAGGACAGCTCTATATAGTGGACTGTGGAAATGCAAGAGTCCAGGTATGTAACCTTTGTAGCTTTCAGTTGAGTGTTTTGTTGCCAAGGTGTTAAAAATATTATTATTATTATTTCTTTATAAAAACAGGTAACTGATACCCATGGCAATGTTCTCCAACAAGTGAGCTCCCCCAACTCCGACAGCTCAGCCAGACGATGTCGCAACTACTTTGACCTTGCCGTTAATTCCAAGGGTTTGATTGCTCTGAGCTGCGCAGCTGAACGAGCCCTGCTGGTATTCAATCGCCACGGCCGCCTTCTCCAGACTTTCGGAGGGTCAATTCCAGGCCCAACCAAAGATGAGCTGGAAGCTCCCAGGGGCGTCACTGTGACCAGGCGGGATGAGTTTCTGGTTGCTGATATTCGGAAAGGTTCCCTCATTGCCCTAAAACTCGATGCCAAGATGGGCACCCGTGTTGAGCGCACTGTGGTGACTGGGTTCCACCGGCCTTACCTAGTGGCGGCCTGCTTGAGGTCAGGCATGGTTGCAGTGTCTGAAAGGGGAAACGAAACGGGTCATGTGCCGTGCATTAAAGTCCTGGAGCCGGGATGGAACACGGTGAGAGTCCTGGGCGTATGCGCTGGTATGGGTCCTGTCTTGACCTGCCCTTGGGGAATCTGCATAGATGCAGATGGAAATGTGTTGGTAGCCGACTGGGGGGAGGAGCACAGAGTCTTGCTGTACCCAGCAGAGGGAGTGGGGTGGCCAATAATAACAGAGGGTTTGAGCAGTCCGCGTGGTCTGACCCTGCTGCCAGTGGGCCAGCTGGCAGTGTCTGACAGCATGCACCACTGCATCAAGATATACCAGTACCAAACAAACCTGGAGTAGAACACTACAAAATTGAATATATATAATTTATTAAACAGTTGTGTGTTTGTGTTTTTTTGTTAAAGAAAGGGTAAGATTCATTATTTTTCATTAATCCTATTTATCTCGGAGTAGAAGAACTAGATGGATTCAACCATTAAAAGCATGTTTATGTTATGCAAATTCAACTGTGTCATGGTGTCTGTCATGGAGACTAAATCAAAGATATATTGTGTATATTTCTTCTGCTGTTTGTATTATGATCATTATTAACGATGGAATAAAACTGTCTTACAAGTGTGAAGTTGCCAATATGTATTTGTGTATTTAGTAAAAGTATTAGCTAGTAGCTATGGTAGCAGTGAGTAGTAGATATATATATATATATATATATATATATATATATATATATATATATATATATATATATATATATAAAAATGTCATCAACTTCACTGTAATATGACTTAAAAAAATAATTTGAAAAACAAAGACAAGAAAAATGACATCGTTCGTTTTGCTTTGCAAGTCAAATTCTGCCGAGTAAAAGCTACAATAAGAATCTTTATGCTGATTTAAAAAAGCAGAATATAAACTAGCTGGAAAAAAAAAAAAATGAGGATTGAATCTCTTGGGCCTTACACCCACTTAGTCATATTTTTTGCAGAGAGAACAACAAGAAGAGCTCTGTATGAATTTTAAGTCAATTTCATCCACCAGAGATTCTTTTTCATCATCCGTGCTGATGTATTAAGGATCCGTGCTCATTGTTGTGGTGTAAGAGCGGGGATTTGGGAAGACAAACCCCTTAAAAATGT
Organism: Nelusetta ayraudi; assembly: GCF_046127955.1. Lineage (NCBI taxonomy): Eukaryota > Metazoa > Chordata > Actinopteri > Tetraodontiformes > Monacanthidae > Nelusetta > Nelusetta ayraudi. The sequence goes on along the minus strand of NW_027466081.1, from coordinate 4,998,289 downwards.
TTTTTTTAAACAAAGCTGCATCCAGAACAGTTGTCATTATTAAGTGATGCAGGAAATTTATACTTGAAACTGATCCTTTACTTTACGTGATGCATCTTAAGATAGCTTCTTATGTCTAAAGGTGATTATTATTTATTAAAAATTTGTTTTTGTGACTGTCATATTATTCCAGTATTTGCCAGCCTTTGGTGCAGAGCTAAGACCAAACAAGTCTCCTCCCACTACCAACACAAATTAAAAATACATGAATAAAAAACTGTTAATCACGGTTTTGCTTTCGTTTCCTTTTAGAATTTATTCCTTAATTCCTACAACTTTACTTGCGATGTATCTAATGACACATATGGTAATAGTAATGCACTCTGCTCTGACAAGTCCTGTGGGCTTCCTGTCTCACGTGTTTAACATTTCACAAAGGTATTCCCACCCCCAGCACAAAAAAACATCCAAGTACTTTTCTTGTGTCAACCTGATGAAATATTTACGCTGTCAAAACCAAGGCAAATATTTGTGTCAGACTCAGACAGCAGCCAAGAACCTGCTCTGCAGAAAAACCCCAACAGTCTCGAGACGCCTCTTTCGTACGGGTTGAAGAAGAAAGTCAATGCACACAACAACAAAAATCACAGAATCTGATCTTTTCCAAACAAACCTCATTCTTCTCCCACCAATCACTTGTTTTAACTTTTGCCTGCTTCCATTGCACAATAAATGAAAAAATAATTTTAACTGTATCATAATTGTGTATATGCAACATCAGGGCCATTCAGTATTGTCATTGGAATACACTGTAAATAGTCTTCCAATACAGTGAACAGACTCCACACATCCACTCTTCCTGCTTCCCATCCAGCAATCCCACCTGTTTCCTATCAGCTGTTTCCAAGATGATGAGCTATCCTGTTTGCGCCATTGTTTATCAGTCAGCAAGCTTTCTCGTTTCCTACTCAACTGGCCATCCTGTCTCCCAGCCTTCCTAATTTATCAGCTCTTTGATCCTTCTCATTTCTTGCATAAGTTTCTGCTCAGCCCTCACATTATCGGTTGTTTCTTGTTACATTATTGTCCGTTACTGGCACGACTTGCCGCAGTTGCGACTTAAATCCAAAAAGAAAACAAGATGTTGATGTATTCAGCAATCAGCCATGAGACTGAAACAATACTTTCAGATTTACTTTGCCTCAGCACAACAGGCATCGTCTTGATTACTAATGAATGCATTTATGTGACATGGCGTCATGCTCACTGTACTTGCTGATGAGTTGTGGAGGACGGATTATGAAAATGACTAAGCTCCTACGCATAAGGTCAACATCATTTTGTAGAGTTAAATTCAGAAGCTTTAATATTAACTCAGTGTAAACCAATGCATCAATATGGAGAGAGAGAGAGAGAAAAAAAAGCCCCCCGACGATTGAGATGCCTATGGCTTGTTTTTCAACGTCTCAGTGTCTCTGTGAACAACTATTTGCTTTCAAATCCAAGTCACTCTATAAGACACGAATATTAGAATATGCACTAAAACCGTGCACTGGGACAGAACGCAAAAGTGATTTGTATTCAAGACAGAAGTCAAGAGGCATCTTTTCCAGCCCCCCTTTACTAAAAGGCGCACCTCAGAGTAGCAGGACTTGCATCAAAACAGATAGCACTCAGTGTTCAATCTTCTTGTCAGCCACCTTAGCGATCGTGACTCAAACACTCGAATAACACTGTCAAATGCCGAGTGACAGCCAAACGTTGCCTGTGAATAAAGAGAGCACGATTCTAAAAATAAAGTTGGTAACATATGATGTCACAGCAATATCCTGCCTCCAATTCTTTCAATTACTGAGTCAACAAAATAACAGAAACAATCACTAGATATTTATCAAATCTTCCTTACCTCCTACAGGCACACATAGAACTGAAGCCAGAAGGGTATTTTTGTTCGTTTCAGCTGTCATTTTGGCTAATGAGTGTATAATACTACTGGCTGAATAGCACGAAATACAGAATATGTAACCATCACAGGGCTATTTAGCCAGCCAGATCTCTGTAAGACATATCTCAGCATGATGATTCCACATTGGTTGTGACTGCATAAACAAAAACAAACACACAAATATTTCTGTGTCACTATTATTTTAATAAACAATATTTAAATATGAAACAATAAAAAAAGAAAAAGACCAATATGTTTTTTTAGGAGACCTTATTTCAAACATAGACTTCTTGTGTTGTTTAGTTTTCATTTCCTCTCTCAGTGAGCTTTTATAGTTTGCCTCATAAACTTCACTCTGGGTCAGGTCAAGCACTTCTGATAAGTGTGTCAGGAATGTACGTCTGTGGCATGAAGGCAGTTGGTTGTGGAAATCAAAGGCTCCCAGTAAGATCAAGGCCACAATCTCTTAAAAAAATGTTTTAATTGTTTCATAAAAGGGTATTCAATTACAATTGGGTTTTTGTGTAGTGGTAATCTGAGTGGAAAATAAACACAGGTATACTGTACACTTAAGATGAGTATTAACAATGCTTGCTGTGTAAGCTTTGCTAACCAAGAAGAATGCGGAAAGAAGAGGAAGAAATTTCTGATTTATGTCAATGTTTGTTTTCCAAATGGGTGGAGAAAGGAACCACTTCCTCCCTCATTTGAAACCCAGAAAGTCATTGTATAATAGGTCAACAATGGCAACAACAAATGCCACGAATAAGGTGCTGACAAAAGCAAATTTTATCAACCCCTCCATTGTAAATCCACCTGTATCATTTTCTCTACATAATAAAAAAGATATAAACCCAATTCATTACTCTGAACTTTTGCACTAACAGATAAATCATTGAATAAGAGATTAAAACCAAATTCTTTTGACCGTCTTTGCAGAATAAATCGTTTTATCTATTGATAATAATCAGATTGTTTAAGTTCCACCCCACACACTTTAACAAAGTCAAAGTTTTCTGTAGAAAGTGTTTAAATAACCTACATAGAGCATGCATTGCAGCAACAATCACAGTGGTGTTTCTCTCTTGTACGAGGCGGCATTGGTGGGACCTTCAAACTGCAGTTTGATGGCCTGTTTCAGGTGTAGTTTGGGATCATTGGTTGTCATGTTGACCATAACCTCCCCTGGTAAGGCACTACATAGTGGAACTGGGTTGAAACTGAAGTAAGCAGGTGGCAGAAGATTCTTCTGGGGTACAGAATCCCAGGCTTCAACCTGGAGTGGGCTCTGAAGTCTATATGGGTAGCCCATAGGAGGACTCTCTCTGTTTTTCGCACCGACTGTCGGGCCTTCCTGTCCTGGCATGATCCCAAGGGAAGCCATGACTGAGTGCCATTTACCACCACTGTGCATAGTCCTATCAGCCTTTATTAACTTAGAGTTGTGTTTGTCCATTTTGTCGTGATATTCAGGTTCATTTGAGAGGCCTTTCTGAGGCAATTCCCAGTGGTGAACCATGGCGGTAACTGTGCAAACCGTGGGTGGAGGGCTGCCTTTGGGATGCCTTTGACTGCTTCTATTGAGGCTGCCTACGCTTGAGCCGGCCAGTGGAGGAAGTGTGGAAGGACGACTACGACTGCGAGGCAGTGAGTGTTGCTGGATCTGCTGAACGAAACTTAGGCTGTCAGCTGGCACCGTCTGCACCGTGGCCAGCGAGTGGCAAGTTGACGAGGTTTGGGAGCTCTGCATGGAGTGAAAGCGTTCCGCTGTGGAGCTGGGCGACGACACTGACGACGAGGACGCAGTCCCAGTGACTTCACCTCTGTTAGTGTCGGAGACGCCTGAGGAAAGGTTCCCGGTGAGTTTTGCAGGGGAGAAAGTGGCAGATTTAGGCAGCAGGCCTACATATGGCTTGGCTCCATAGCTCTCCAAGAGCCTGACGATGTTAAAGTGGCCGTGTTTTGCGGCCACTTTGACTGGACTACGACCATATTTATCAACGTGATCAGTATTTGCACCCCTCTCCAGAAGCATTGCAACTATATTGGCATGCCCTTCCTGTGCAGCGATGCTCAGAGCTGTGGCTCCCTGGTGGCAAGAGAGATGTATGTTGACACCATTTGCCTCAAGAAGACAACGTCCTACATCTCTATGTCCTGTCCAAGCCACAGAATGGAGTGGTGGCCTCCCCTCTGAATCCTGTGCATTGGGGTTTGCACCATGCTTTAAAAGAAGGTTTACCAGCTCCACGCCGCCCTGCCAGCAAACCACATGAAGTGCAGTGCGGCCCTCGGAGTCTCTGGACTCCAGGGGCACGCCGCCTTTCTCTATGAGGAGAGTTGCCATTTCAAGCCGACCCTCCAAAACCAGGAGGTAGAGTAGAGGCCTACCCTCCGCATCCCGCACATCGGTATCAGCCCCTCGCCTCATGAGCAACTCTGCAACCTCTGCATGGCTTTCTAACAGTGCAGCACTTAAAGCGGAATGTCCATCATATGCCCTGTGGTCAATGGGTGAACGCCTGTCCAACAGTAGCCTTACTGTGCTTAAGTGGCCTTCCTGGGCGGCCAGGATAAGGGATGTGCGGCCTTCAATGTCCATCTCCCCGACACGTGCCATGCTGCCTCGTTCTGTCAAAGCGGCACACACAGATCGATGGCCTTCACAAGCAGCAGCGTGCAGCGGAGTCCAGCCTAGGTCATCTTTGTGGTTCTCATCCAGGCCTCTATCCAGCAGAGCGCGAACAACCTCGACACTGCCTCGAGCTGCTGCCAGACAAAGTGCCGTCCGACCTTCGCAGTCAATGGCATCTACGGCGGCTCCCCAAAAAAGCAGTCGGGATACTGTCTTCATATGGCCCATGGCTGCAGCTGCGAGCAGGGGAGTGACAGCAGCGGCAGAAGACACATTCCCCTCTGGACCGGGAGTCTCGTCCACGTCAGCACCAGCTTCTAGCAGGAGTTCAACAACGTTGTCATGTCCCTCATACGCTGCGAGTAGCAACGGTGTCATTCCATCGTTGTCTCTGTGTCCAGGGTCTGCACCACGGTCAAGCAACAGATTTGCCACTTCGCCGTAACCTTTAAGACCAGCTGCTGTCGGGACACAGAGGGCCGCTACCGAGAGAGCAGTGCGTCCGTCCCCATCAGCCAAGTCAACCTGAGCATCGTGGTCCAGCAATATTTCCACAGCTTCGTGGTGTCCCATGTAGGCAGCGGCGATAAGCGGCGTGCGTCCCTTGATGTCTGCTTTGTCGACCTGAGCCCCGTAATCCAGCAGAGTCAAGACAATCTCCTCATGACCCCCCCAGGCAGCGGCTCTAAGAGCAGTGCGTCCTTCGCTGTCGCACCCATCCACGTCCGCTCCTGCATCCAGAAGGAGACGGACGACAGCGGCGTGCCCTCCCCAGGCAGCCGAGCGTAGCGCCGTCCAGCCTTCGTTGTCAACGTGCTCCATCATCTGCACTGCAGTCTGTGGCCTCTGGCTCTTTGCCCACTCCAGGAGTACAGATATGATGTGGACGTGGCCTTGCCTGGAGGCCAACGTTATTGCTGTTTGACCTTGGTGGTCGCTGGCCAGTGGATCGGACCCTCGTGTCAGCAGGAGTTTGGTCATGTTAGCAGAGCCCTCGTGTGCTGCTTTGGCGAGCAAACTCTGTCCGTCCAGAGAACCTGCATGGCTAAAAGACAACCCACTCTCAAGCGTCATCTTTACAGACGCGTGTTGCGAATTTACGCCACTGACTCCAACACCTGGGTCTACGTTAGATAAAGAGGCGGCGGGGACAAGCCCGCTCATCAATAACAGCTGAAGAACCTCTGGATTGTGCGGTACATGGGGCTCAGTTAAACATGCTGTAAGGGCACCACTGTTGTTTGCACTCAAAGCAGGCACACCCATCCACAGCATCCACAGAGCCAATATGGACGGGTTATTCTTATGGTGACCTGAGCAAACTAAATGTGTGGCCAGCTGACAAGTGTCGTCGATGTCCAGGTGTGGTACCTGCAAAGTCAGAGCCATTGCAAGCATGCTGTGCCCCTCCGTTCTGCTGCACAGGTACCTCTGTGTGCAGTATTTCACATCTGTCAACCATTCGGCAAAGCTACCATGAAAAAGCAGTTTGGTGCCTCCGGGCCCATCGATCAGGAGCGGTGAAAGGGTTTGGAGCCTCTTGTTGAAGTCCTCCAGGTTGAGCGAGGTTTCACATGACCAGACCGCAGTAAATAGCTGCTGGGGAGTGAGCGGCCTTGGGGTGGTCAAAAGAACGTTAAGGAGTGGCCGGATTTGGACAAAAACACCACGAGGGAAGAGTCTCTGACACAGCCACAGGTAAAGGCCGTTGAGCGTTCCAGGGATGTCCCGGATCTCCCTGAGACCCACCAGTGTACCTGCCACACCGTCCAGCACACGCTCGAGAAAGAGCAAGCAGCCGCCACTCTTGATATGCAGCACATTCAGCATGTCGGCCGTGTCCGGGGTCAGCTGACGGCGAAGTGCAACTTCCTCATCCAGACGGCAGAGGATGTACTGCTGCACATCACGGACGGGCAACGGCTTCCGCAGATCATCCAGACAGAGCTTCCGAAAACCTACAAGACAGATTTTCAGAAATAATTCCATTAATTTTCTTTTGTCTGTTGACTGATTTGTTGTTATGCTCAACCAACTCATCTTTATTTGTTATTATTATTTGCATAAGAAACAGTTGCCCTGCATTTGTACCTGAGAACATTTTGCACACGGCCTTATTCTGGCGGCGGACGGAGCAGACCAGCAGCAGCCAGCTGGGCAGGAGGTGTTGATTCGCAGCCAAGAGCTTGGCAACCGAAGCGCTTTTATCACATCCATCTCTTGATCCATAACCTACATCCAGGGCGTCCACAACCACCATCAGAGTCTGGGCAGGAGGTGGGAGGTCCAGCAGAGGTCCCAACACTGCTCTGAAGAAAGCAGCAGCAGAAGAAGAATAGAATTACGTAAACAGCTTAACATGCATATTTCAAGAACAATGATTCATAAGCCAACCAGGATTTTGAAAATGAAGAAACCTGAGGGTTATTTTATGCTGACTGCAGGCCAATTATTTCAAACTGGGACTGCAGTACAAACCACACAAACAATCTAACATACGGTGTATATAAGTCAATGATATTAAGCAATCTATTGATTCTGGGAAAACTGCAATTTTACATCCAAGATTCTGTGCCCATCCAGTCAATTTGCATAACAATGCAAACAAGCTGGTGGAACAGAAGCAAAACAATAAAATCTCTGTGACTCTGCCTCTTCTGTTCCAGTGAATCGCAGCAGAGCCGCAGAATATTCCACCAAATGAAGCTCACTAAAGTGGAAAGCATGAGGCACCGTGGCTCAAATTTGAAACACTTTGCCTTACCCTACCTTACACACTGTATAAACCTCAGAGCGGAGATGCTGCAAGTTTGAAGCAAAATAATACTCATTGTGTCTTCTGCACCTCTACTTACACCTTAATCACGGTTTAACTGCCCTTCAAGGCGCACAGTCGGTGTCCACACCCTGGTGCCATCTGTGATGGTGACTCAGGTTAATGGAACTTCTAAAATTTCCTGCTCCACCCCAAGCACATGCGCATGCATACACACAATGATCAAGGAATGATCAGGGCACATTACAGATAATCTGGCCAAGCGGCACCACCACGAAGCAACTTTATAACACATATCAAAAGACAAACACTTTGTGCATAAATTCCTAAATTTGAGTTAATACAATTAGATAAAATAGTAAATAAAGAAAATAAAACCTGTTGTTGTGTCAGGTATGCACCTGATAATGTTAACTTGTAGATACCTAAGCATATATACGTGTATACACGGCCGACTTTTGTTTTGTTTTCCTTTTTTTTTTTTTTTTTGCAACAGAGCATTTGAGGTGTTGAGTGGTTTGGACATGGTGATTACAAACTGGTGAAAGATGTGTGACAGTTCACTGGTATTAATGGGTCACACAAAGACTAAACCCAACTCCATTACCCTGCAACAAACACAGGGTGTGTGTCTGTGCATGCGCTGTTATTAGGAGTTAATGTCTGTGTTTAAGAATGACCAGAAGCTCCGAACACTCGGGGCACTCACTTCAAAGCCTGTTAAAAGGGAAAAAGAAATTGTGATGTGTAATTGTGTTCCGGGAGTAAATTTCAAATTTTATAAAAGCGGATTAAATCACATAAAGCATCACCAAATATAGCACGAGAGGGAGAGGTCATCCAACTTAATGAACACGATGGTTTTATTCTGCCAGAAATGGAAATTTTCTGTTTGCTGTGGCTGGAACAAAAGCTTGTGAGCCAATTAGCCAAACGCAGTGTGAATATGCGAGTACAAACCACAAGCAGCCGGGTCGAAAAACAGATCTGAACGACAGAAAAAAAAAAAAAAAAAAATTCTCTGCTTCTGAGCCAACATACTGGCGGTGCTTAAATGAAAGAATGGAATAAATTATGCATGAAACCAAGATGCCCTGCCTGATTTCTGTGGGAAAATTATTCTGCATTTGATTATACCAAGAATGTCTGCATACATGTTTCCATGACTGAAATGTGGGAGGTGACTTCATTTATTACATTGACACATTGGGCGCCACGGGAAAATTCAGGCTACCACATCCTGTCATATAGTGTATATATATATATATATATATATATTAGTGTGAATCAGGGCACTAAAAACCTGCTCAGGGCTCCCTGCGGCTGAGGCAAAGTGGCATCCTTGACCCATGTCACTGTAGACATCATGTATATGAGCGTCTATCTCCGGTAATTAAAAGGAGATTTTGGGTGCAGCAGCACCTGAGTACGCCTTATCATATCTCGATGTGATTGAGTCATGTGATTAAAGTGGCACTCCCTCAAGCGGACACACTTTGAATCCTGCGAGGGAGGGATGTTCAGCGGGCCGTTTATTGCTCTAATAGACCTACATAGCCCCGGACGCAGGACTGTGACTCACCTTTGTCCGTGTGCTTCAAATGGAGGTCTAATTAGAAGCAGGTCTAACACTTAAGTACAAAGAGGTAGTTCCTGGTTCAAACTTTAAAGTCCAGAAACGGAGGTTGTTAGTTAGAGACAGAGACTGATTTTTGGAATATTCAACATTGTCTAAAATAAATGAATGAATGAATGAATGAATGAATGAATGAATGAAAAAAATAGAAGGCATTTTTTTTTTTTTTTTCAATCGTAGATTAACAATGCGAATGTGTGTGGTTAATCTAGATCAGTCTGTTTTTCTTTAAGTTTTGAATTACATTTTTGTTTCGTTTTGGTAGGTTTTCCCTCTTCCTATTTTAATTTGGCTTAGTTGAAAGTACCCTGGAGTTAAAAAGAAAAAAAGAAATGGCGTGAAAACAACTGAACTAAAAAGAAAAACCTCAACAGGAACATTTTCCGTCTGTATAAACCTAATTTCTTGTCTTTCAAGTTTCCGAAAATTATTTAAAGAATTGATTCTACAATCTGGTTAAGTCACTTCATCCACACAATACCGCACAGAACAAGACACACGTCAAACACATCAACGGCTTTGTGAAAAAAAAAGAAAAATACGAAAGGAAAAAAAAGCCCATCAGTCTCAATGTGGATGTCGAATGACAGGAATTGCTGATACTGCTGTCTGCGCTTGCAGATGGTGCATTTTGTTTATGCTACCTACCTGCTCTCAGGCTATGCGTTGACACATCGCCCGTCTGGTTGTACCAATAACAAGACGAGAAGGGACGGTTTTGGATGAGGGCATTAAACAAACCAGAGTCGTCATCCACACAACACCACCACCAACAACAACAACAAAAAAAAAACCCCGCTGAAAATAACCCGCTAGACGTCACGATAAGGCCTGGTCGACCTCACACCCCACACGTGGCTGGAACGACAACAAAACAGAGTAGATTGAAAAATATTCGGATGCCAGTGGATGCAATAAGGAGCGGGAGCCAGGAGGTTATTTCAGGTTGCAGTTTCAGGTGTTAGAGGCAGTGCTGTGTGGGAGTGTGCATTAAGACACACTCCTTGACTTGCTTTCAACAAGCTCACTCAGGCCCGCTGTCTCTCGCACTCGGCGGTAAACATGGAGACGGCGCTGGCTCCTTGCCACCAGAACTACTTAATATTTCAACATGTTTCACATTTACCCTTAAGAAAGTATGGACTCAACTTCGAGAGCGAGCGTTGGGGGAGCTTTAATGAGTGACATACGCACAGATATGAGCATTATTTTCCAAAAGCGTAACAAGTAGCCCTGAAAGGTAAAAAAAAAACCCCACAATTTCTTATTCATATATCAGGCTGTGTGGCCTACACTGCAAAAAAATATATAATTTTGTAAACTAAATGTGGCATCAGTCAATCGGCGACGGAACTGCAGCACATTTGGACTCGAGCTGAGCGTTTTCACCTAAACTTTATAGATCTCCAAAAACTGTTTACAGCCTGGCACTAAAACTTAGCTTAGCTTCGTGCTAAAACATTGACGCTTTGTTTGGCCCCTCCACGAGTTTGGAAGTGAACAAGAGCAAACAAGTTTCCGAGGAGCGTGTCCGACGTCCTTCTGATTGTGATATTAATCATTAGCGATATTAAGCTGCATCCTGTTAATAATGAGCATTTCAGTGGTTCACCCATTTGATCACAGAACAAACAACCAAACAGGGCAGAAGGTCGGCAGCGAACTGTTGCTGCACGCTGAGGAACGCAGCGCAATCGGTATCCTCTGGTTCCCAAAACGCGCATGCGTGTAATTTGACCTATTTTTTTTTTTTTTTTCATCATTGAACCTTCAAACCGCCAAGAATAAAAATGGGGATTTTGCTGGTTGTCTTTTGCCGGAAGTGCGTACGTAACTCAGCGTGCATTTCGGTATTAAACAAGCTAACACAGTGAATCCATTATCACTAATGTCAAGCAAACACACTGATTCACTCCTCGTGGCATGTTTGGACCATTTCATTCTGAAATCTAAAACGGACCCGGGCTGAAAGGCGGCGCCAGATGTTCATGGCGAGCCCGCAATTACAGCTGCGTAACAAGGTTTCGGGGGGGGCGAAAGTTTCGCGACGACGGCTAAAAGCCGCCCCAGCTGGTTTTCCTCGGGGGGGGGGGGGTTGCAGGTTGCATCCGTGTCGCTTTCACTCTCAATTAAAGTCGGCGTTTCGTCGGTTTGTCAACAGCTGTTCTCTCACACGGGAGCGACAAACACAAACAGCGACTGGCCGTCAGCCAGTCCGTCCGAGGGGGGAATGCGGAATCCAACTCAGCACTTTCTCACCAGAGGTAAGCAAACACGAGGAGGAGAGTAGAAGAAGAAGAAGAAGAAGAAGAAAAAAAAAACACAACAGTGCAAACATGCCGAGAGAGTGGGAAAAAAAAAAGAAAAGAAAAGAAAAGAAAAAAAAGTCCCGGGCAGGACGACCTCGCTGACTGGTGCAGAGATGGTCACTGGGGTACGGCATTTTTCACCTCTTTGTTCTGTTTTCCCCTCTCTGAAAGGATATTGTGTCATAAATAACACTGCGGCATTCATTCACTCCGGAGGCTCATTGTGCGCGCGGTGAATGGGCTGCATTATGGGGGGGAGAGATAAATATAAGGAGGGGGAGAGCAGCCCCTCACATCCATCCCCCCCCCCCCACACACACACTTCGGTGCTCCACCGACGACCGCATGGTTCTTACACTGACGCGGAACCGTGTTGCTAGTGTCCACATGTGTGCAGCCCCCCCGCCCCCTGTTTTTGGAGTACGTACAGTAGGTGCGGCTTTAGAGCCACTGGATCGCTTTTTTTTCTTCTTTCCTTGAGCTCATTGTCTTTGAAGGGGGGGGGGGAACCAGTTTGGCTGAGAGAGCAAACGGCAGTCGCCGAAAGAACCGAGGCGTTGACGGCGCCTTGGGCGGCAAAACTATCTAAGAAGTGGACCTCCTATGGCAAAACGCGATGAATTTCATTGCATGCACGCGCACACACAGGTGTTTTTCGTTAAACCTCGCCTTTGCAAATCATTCGCTCCGTGGCCACGAGTGCAAATCTAACACCAAATTTTCCTTTTCAGCCTGCCATTAAATCATGAAAGGGAAAATAGGCAATCCTTTGCTATGCTTGATTGACTGAATAAAATGTGTCGCAAAACGCACTTATTTAAAATCGGCCCGACTTGTGACATCACACGCATTTATCTGGAGGCTTTAAACAGAGGGCTAAATATGCCCTTTTCAGGAGATCTGTACGTCCGCACTCGAGTCTCGGATGAATGGAGAAAAGATCTGAAACAATGTGGATGACGCAAAGTTCCTTTTTTTTTAAAAATATATATTCTATTGTAACACTGGACCACTTGATGTTTTCTTCAGCACAGGCGCAGAGACACAATTGCCCGAGAGCTTATTATTATTGTTATATTGTTATATTGTTATACAACAGCGCTGCTCATTGATTTAATACGTTTATTGCCCACACAGTCCTCAGATGGATGAGGTTTTGAAGAGATCATCAGAGGAATTACAATCGGGCCCAGCCCAGACCAGTGTGACTTACTGTTCCCACGGTGCGGGCAATTTAAACACGTGAGACAGCTGCCGGCGTGCCGCCTGCCGATATTAGGTCGAGCAAGATTGATAGGGCAGAAAATGGGGCATTAATTGGTCCACAAATCAAAGGTTGTCCCGCGACACGAGCCGCCTTATCGTGTCTTCGGTGGCTACAAAACGAAAAACAGAAAAAAAAGAAAAAGAAAAACAGGAACCTGCTGTGCAGGTTTCACCAGGCCGTTTTTACATTTGGCCATCAGATAAACGGGATACAAATCTCCAGCAGACACCTTGTTGACATGTCCAGCGGCTCCCCCCCTCTCTCTCTCTCAAGAGAGAGCTACGTTTAGATTTACAGCGCGTGATGCAATGTGTCAACGTTGCCGAGCTGGAAACGAGCCAAGCTGCCTTCAAACGTGCTCTCACACGCGGAACAAACGGGAGTTTCGCGTTTGTCTGTATTTTTTTTTTTTTCTTCTTTTCTCCGATTTCCCGTAAAAGAGCCAACGGGCGGAGATATGACAAACAAACCTCTTGAAGGCGTCGTCGGCGTCCCTCTGGCAGGCGAGGGGCTCCAGGGCAGGGGCCACGGACGGGCCGGCCACGAGCTCCTTGTAGGCGGGCGGGAGGAGAGGCGACGCCGTCAGCTGCTCCACCAGGCCCAGGATGAACCTCCAGAGCACCGTGCTGCCCTGGTCCTCCCGCTGGCAGAAGTGGTAGGCCAGGCAGCGCGGCGCCAGGCCGGCCGCCCTGCCGGCCTCCGAGGTGGGCCACACCGCCTCGGTGCAGAGGGCGGTCTTCCCCGCCCCGGGGCCCCCCGTGACCAGCACCCCGGGGGGCTGCCCCGCCAAGGAGCGGGTGTCCAGGCAGCGCCGCAGCTTGTCCAGGGCCCATTCCCGGCAGTAGAAGCGGCGACCCCGCAGCAGGCTGGAGCCCCTGGCGAATCCCCCGGCGCTCATTGGCTCCTCGCGGTCGGACATCCCGGGAAGCGCTGGCTGCTCCGAGCTGGCTGGGCCATGCTCCTCCGCTGAGTCTCGTTGGGTCTCTTTTTTGTCTTTTTGGAGCGGCTGACACCTGTGGCCCGGTTTGCGAGTACGCTATCGAGCGGTCGGCCTCTCGAAGTGTCGCACCAGGTGTGCTCTGTCACCTGTGGCCGTCCTGGTTCCCTGCAAAGGTGCAGCCTCAGCGCGCCACTCCTGGGTTTACTCTACTCCCGTTTGTCACAGTTTTCACCGCTCGGTGCCAGAAAGAAAAAAAAAGAGGGAGACGGAGAGAGAGAGAGAGAGAGAGCGAGAGAGAGAGAGAGAGGGAGAAAGCGGAGAGCGGGATCCATGGTTACCACGAGTCATCACACCTCTGCGGCGCAACGTGGAGCTGTTGAGGCAAAAAGACAGGGCAGGAATGAGTCGCGCTCAAACAACTGCGGTTCCGCTGGATGTCAACCCCGCCGCCCAACCCCCCCCGGCCGAGCCCGTCCTCCGTCTCGCAACTCACACGCTCCACGGAAGCAGCCTTCCCTGCTCCTCGCCACTCCGCCGTTCCACTTCTCCTGGAGATTTTCAAGCGTCGAGGACGACTTGCCTCCTCCTCCTCCTCCTCTTCCCCCTCCTTCTGCTGCTCCCCCTCGCTCCCTTTCACACAACCTCACGCGGACGTCTCGCAACCCTCAGATTAAAAGCTCACACCTCCTTCTCCCTCCGAGTCTCACATGCTGCCTGGTGGTTTTTCTTGTTTTGTTGTCTCCTCCCTCCCTCCCTCCCTCCCTCCCTCTCCCTCTCTCTCTCGCTCTCTCTCTCTCTCTCTTTCTTTCTTTCCGTCTCTCTCTCTCTCTCACTCACACCCTCCCTTCCTCCCCCGCTGCTTCTCGGCATGTCAAGACATGCACGGGAGGAAGGCAGGAGGGAGTGGAGACAGAGGAGAGGTGAGCTGAGGGGGAGGGTTTTTTTATTTTATGATTATTACCTGCGGTCAAGGTTCAGATCGGGGGCAACATTTCCGCAATCTTTTTGTTGCGATATTGGCAAATATTTCTGGACTGGAACCAGAGGTGGAGAAAAGTTGTGGAATGATGAAAATGGGGAGAGAGAGAGAAAAAAAAAAGAAGAAAACCTTGCCTGAAGAAAAGCGTCGCTTGTGACGAGACTCGAAGCAAAGTTCACTGGCGAGGGCTGGTTGAGGGTCAGGTTCGCCGCGTCTTCAGCATTGCAGCGACCGAGAGTGCAACACTTGTTTAATGCGTGATTGCGCTCCTCTCGGGAACCTGCGGCACTCGGCGTCTAATGCATGGTGCCGTTGCGCCATTAAAGGCATAGAGAAATCTTGCAGTGAAAAAGGTGACCCTGAGCCTCGGGCACCTTTAAATGACTGTTTGACCGGTTCACAATTCATTAACGACGACGGTTGGGTGAAAAGCGGTGAGGTTACTCGTCTGGTGAGGCCTGACCCTTAAGATGGACAAGACCCCCAGGACCTGACGGTCACTGCAGATGTCTTGCTTATTCATCCTAAAGTTGCCATTACGAATACAAGATTTCTTTTCTTTTCAGATTCTGTTAGCTCCGAGTAACCAATCAGCATCCTTTTAGTGGGGACAATAGAAGGAAACAACTGCTGATAAGCTGCTGCTTAAAAGCCCTGGAAGATGGCGAAGAAGCAGCAGCAGAGGAAGCGGCTGCGAGTCTAGCCGCTGCCGCAAATGAGATTAGTGCGGGTGATGCAATTCTTTTTTTTTCTCTCCAAGCGACTGGATGCATTTTCAGATGGAAAAGAGAACAAAGAACAACATCAGAGAGTTATTTTTTAAATAAATAAACAGAGCGGGACTTCTGATGTCGCCATGAGAACAGAAGGGAGCTGTTGTGACCTGGCAAAACCGGTAGTAAAAAAAAAAGACTGGTATCAATTTTTTTTTTTTTTTTTTTTTTAAACCTGTATCCTTTTTCCCCCCTGTGTATTCTTTTAGAGCTTCACCAGCTGAAAATGAAAGATAAATACAACACTAAAGGGATGTTTCTGGCCAGTTTAGGTGTAATTAATTGAAGTCAGTCATTTATCAACCAATAATGGCGGGCTTCTTAAAATCAACCTATCTAATCATTAACCTTGGTTAGAATTTTATAGAAGCTGCAAAATAGAAAAAAGAAATACCCAAAAGTGGGTGTTAATGTGTCCTAAGACACATTATTATTCAATATTTTGTCATTTAAACATCACAAAGCATTTGAAAATTCTCTTTCTGCTGTTATTCTCATTCCCTATGAAAAAAAAAAAAAAAATTCGGATTCAGAAACTGCTTCAAACCTTAGCGGGCTTCATTACTCCCACAGAAACCGTTTTTTTAATTTTATTATAAAGTCAGCCACTGATGCTAATAGGAAACCTGCTACCAGTAGCCAGTCCAAGGCTGTGCTTTGACAAGCACACTGTATAATCAGAGGCTGTGAGAATCTCCATGCAGAACGCTAAACGTAAGACGAAAGACTGATGACTCACGTTAAATGTCATGCGAATCAGAGGCGGCAGACAAGCTTTTTGCTTTGAATTCTTGTCATGGCCTAAAAATGACTTTAAAACAACTCTGACAACTCATCTAAAGTGCCGTTAACACTTACTGTAAAGAGCAACATTAGCTCTGTCACATCTCTGTAGCTGGGTACATAATCCGACTCTTACCAAGGCAAGTCAAGACAAAAGCTGCGAAGAAAAAAAAACATGTTGCCCAAATAAAGAAATCTGTGCAGTTCTTCATTCATGTTTTATGGGATAAAATATTATTCAATTCTCATAACAACAACCACTATCCTGCAGCATCAACGCCCTTCTTTGGCAGTAGCAAGGCTTGAAATCACTTCCTGATTTTCTTCTTTATTGGGCTAAATCTGGTCGGTCACAGCCCTAATTTAACCCAAAAATAGCAGCTGGATCCTGGCCCAATTTAGTCTGTGCGGTACTGTCCAAATTTAGCCCAAAAACGGGGCTGAAAATTAGTTTGTTTGTTCCAAATTTAGCCCAGACAAGCTATTTTTTTCAAAACGCCTTTTCAACAGCCTTTCTTTGAGAACTCTTTACCTTTCACTTTCCAGCCGGTTCCAGTTATGGCTTCAACTTATGCCAAAGCCATTGTGCTAACCAGTGTTTGCTGAGGTCCGGTTTCAACTCAAAGAGAAATATTAGAGCTAAGATAAGATCCTTTAAGCATTTCTTGTCTCAAGGTGGGGAAATCTGCAGCATAAACAGCAGCCAAGCAGTAGCGGTAGTGAGAAAAAAATATACATAAGATGGGTCTCATGAATGCAAATAACCTTGTTCATGCAAAATATAAACAATATGTATAATGTAAGGAGGATATAAGGTGCATACTGCATCCAATACCATTGAATAATGCAGAGTATATAAAAATAAAGTGGGATGACCTGATGTAGGTCAGTGGCACATATGGTGCAAAGAATGCAGTCGCTGTCCATCAGTGTGTGCGTGTGTAGTGAATGTGATTATTAATTGAACCCTTCACTAACCTGTTCCGTTTGGAAAGGCTTTCTCTTGGAGTCTGGCAAGGTGGGTGAGCAAGCTTTCAGAATTGAAAGCTTTATGGGTCACAAATTCATTCTTGAAAAAAGAAAAAAACCCAAAAAGCTGCAGTCGAACTACATGTTAAACTTGCCATTTCACATTTGTTGCTTTCAACAGAACAAAAACTGAGCTGAGGCTGCTTGGAACTTTCAACAGAAATTCAAGCGGGCGTCATTGTGGCTTCCAGGCAGCGTTGCTTCAGCAGGACACTGAGCAAACAGCGGCGAGGGGAATCCACAGCCAACGGTGGAGCTGTCCACATTCTTGTCATTACTCGTCGGGTTTTCGCAGAACTCTCTGGCGCTGGCCCCCGCAGCCTGGGAAGACGTTGCTGCTGCGCGGCAGCCGGCGCCAGAAACAGTGCTCGAACAAGAGCGCTTCGCCGAGATGACATTTGATGGGGAAAAGTCAAATTGAGTCAAGTGCATTTAATTTCCCAGGCGGCCGAGCAATGCGACTTCCTCGACTCAACCTTACAGTAAATGAGTTTTTGTTTACATACACAAGCCCCTCATGCGGAAGGCACTGCACAGCTTTGTACACTATTACAAGGGACGCTCCTTAGTGTGTAGATGTATTCCACTCCTCTTCAGATGGAAGTCATTTTCAAAACAACAGCACTTGTACAAGTGAATTCTTGTTTTACTTCAGTCTCGAATGCGACAGTCTGAACCTCATCTTAGTGAAAAGACTCAGCACAAAAACAAATTAAAATACAAAATATTTACAGATCACTATTGTATATAAAGGTTTTAGCTTACTGCTGGAACTGGCTGGGGTTGTTGTCACAAACCTGGCGGAGATATCAGTGCCCTTTGTGACATCACAAGCACAATGAAAGGTAGAGCATGCAAAAGAGGTAAGGGATGATTTCAGGTTTGAGGAAATCTGACTACGGTAGACAGAATGTGTTAGGGCTATATTGGTTAATTGGACCTTTTTTTTATGGAAGCTTTCAGAATTTGATCCATAGTAGCAGAAACAGTGCATCCAAAATGAGCCACTGGACAGTAGTATGGCCAAATGGTTGAGGCAGCAAAGAGTGATGCATTGAACCTCATGACGACTGACAAGTTAACAAGTGGGGGGCTCCTGGGCTGCAACAGTGCAGCCGCTCTACAACAAAAGGTTGGGCTTTCCTCAACTCCAAACCCTCCTATAATGAACTCCCTCAAGATCCTGGTACTACCAATTACAGGGAGCCTAAAGGCAGGTCTTGGCACAAGTCAAAACGAGTCTTTTTGCAAGTTTGGCACGAGCGAGGTGTGCCTAAAAGTGGCTGGTGGCTTCGCGGCTGGACGTGCAGCCTTCAGAGATGCTATTCCACACGCTTTGATTTTAACCAGCGTTCATCTCAGTCAATGGTGCCCTTCTATGGTCTCTAACCAGTCTGCCCATTCTGACCTCTGGCCCCTGACATCAACAAAGTCATTTACTCAACGCAACTGCTGCTCAATGGATATTTTCTCTTTTTAGGTACGGCCCATGAAAACCCGAGAGGCGGCTGCCCGTCTGGCACCAACAACCGTTTTCACAGCATCCAAACTAAATTTAAATCTCCTTTCTTGCCTCGGACTTTCGCAAGTCCTTTACAGCACATATGCATGCTTGAATGCATTGGGTTGCTTCCATGCCAGAAAATAAAGTGGGTGTTGAGTGTACAGAATGCTGTATATGAGGAGTATTTTCGCAAATGCAAAATATAAAACAAGTTAAATTAAGAGGGAATTGGATGATATTACTTTTGCAACGTAAGGGCAGTGTCTGCGCATGTTGCCTGGCAACCATATGTACGCTTACAAGCATCAAGTGATTCTGTTAGTGCCAGATCCATCCATCCATCCATCTTCTGTACCCGCTTATTCCAATTCAGGGTCACGGGGGTCTGCTGGAGCCTATCTCAGCTGTCTTAGGGCGAAGGCAGGGTGACACCCTGGACAAGTCGCCAGTTCATCGCAGAGCTTAGTGCCAGGTGTTTTGAGTAAACCCCCCAACTACGTTATGCAAAACAAGATTTAGTCAGTCTGCACCTTGGTTTCTTCACTGCTGCTGTGGGTATTTTCTTAAGGCTTGTTCTTGCACTGACATGATGAGAGCTTTTACACTCATCCTCTGCCCAGCCTTCTCTAACCAGTGGTCGGAGCTCGAAGCCACTCCTATACCTGCGCAGTTTGAGTTGGCCTTCAAAAAGGGGAACGGAACAACTTGCTAAAATCCAAATGTGCCTCACAGTTTATTCATGAAAGTCACGTCCAAACGGTCTGACATCCCTGCGGCTTTACCAGGAGGCTGCTGTCAGTCATGAATCAAACTGATCTGAAAAGGTTGCCAGGTGGGCTATTACTTTTGTCAGTGTGACACTTCTTTTAAAACAGCATAAAAGATCCAGCATTTAACCCACTTTCAGATCTTTAATTCTTTTCGTCCTGTCTCCAGTGGAGCAGGCCCACACACTTAATGATCTGAAACAATCTTCTAAAACTGATGTATAATTAAACCTTTCACATTTTTCCAAATGAGGCTAAAGCGGGCAGCTGCAAAGTGGCCCCCGGAGGATGGAAACAGCATCGGGCTGAGGGTGTAGCAATATATATACCACTGCCCTTTGTGATGTCACAAGACTATGAGTGACATAAATTTGTGTTTGAGTGAACAAGTCTAAAAGAAATGCTGCTAAAGACGTGAGAATGACAGAGGATTGACATTTTACCATTTCTTTTCGGTGACAGACTAGAGAGACTGATTACTTTGAAAACATTGCTCAAGTTAATTTCTTCTAATATGGGTTTAAACATTAAATGCATCAGTTAGAAAAAAAAAAAATACATCCATCCTGGCAGTGGTGAAATATAAGAGGCGGTTAGAACGCATTGGCTGACATTTTTGCACATGAATTCGTCGGTGCGTTTCAACGCAAATTCCATTATTAGATTCGGAGCTTCCGAGACACCATCTCTGACGTCATTGCCCGATTACTGCCAGTTATATCAGTATTCACTGTGAACGCGCTGACTGAGAGTCTGATCCGATTTACTGTCGGCTCGTCTCGCAGTCACCTGTCTGCACCTACTGTGCGAGCTCAGTCATATTCCCATTAAGCGAGTGCCATAAAATCATAAAAGGCTGTATTAACGCCTATAAATGCCTTCAACGTGACCCCATTCCTCAGACGGCGCCGCAAAGATAATCTCAAGCCGACTTTTCCTGCCTCGTCCCGCTGACGCTTCGACTGACAGACGTTTGTAGTTTCTCCAAAAACAGAAATCACGATATCTCCCCCCCTCTCTCTTTAATGATACATATCAAATGCAATCCTACCTGCTTGGAAGCTCCGCATCTCGGTCTTCCGCTTTGAATCTCCGCCGCGAGCCCGCCGGGTTTTTCACCGGATTAAATCACGTGTATCCGCTCTCGCGGTCCTCCCAAGCCGCACATTAAAGGTGAACTTCTCTTTTTTTTTTTTTTTTTTTTTTTTTTTTTTGATGTGGATGGCGGGAAGGGGGAGGCTCTTCGTCTTATCTGGTTATTTATTTCATTCTCTTTCACTCTGGAGACGTTTCTTCTTCCGCTTCCTTCCCGAGAAGAAATCGGATCCAGTCAACCAAATCGCTTTTTTTTTTTTGATCCACTCAAAGGCTGGTCAGAAGAAGTCAAAACTGGCAGATATGTGTCTGATATGATGAAGACAACAAGTGTAGAAGTTAGTTGATGTGTGAACCAAATGGAAGTTTGAGTTGTTTCACAATTTTCTTTGACTTAATGACTTGTATCTCAGTATCAAAGTAATGTCAAAGTCATGATTTGGCTACCCCAACATAGCTGTTGGTCAGTGTCCTGAAATAATAGGATGCTTCTTTAAAAATACTAGTATAGTATAGTAAAGTATTGTACAGTCAGTGTAGCATGCCAAGAAAATAGCTATTTGAATGCTTTTTTGGCTGAAATATTTCAAAATGTATTTGTTTGTTTGTCTGTTTTTTTTTTATTATTGATAGAAAAAGTGGCAAATCACTGAGATAATTGCGGGACAATTGCAAGTGCAATCTGTCAACCCATAAAAAACAAACAAACACAAAACCAACTGCTGGGATTCATGAAAGGGAACCATAAAAATGCAAGTAACATCCAAAAACCTCTGTCAGCCGACCTCGAGACGATGAGGTGCGTGGCAAAAAGTCCATTCTCTTTGCTTTCAGTGACCCAAATGTTCACGGTGATATGAGAAATGACCTCTTCACCCTCACAGCCCATTGTCCACATTCTAAGGTGTTGTGAAAGACTCCGACGAAACACAGTTGTCTTCTGCTAAATAGTTCTTTTTAAAGTGGCCTTTACAGACTACACATAAAAACTCATTTCTTGTTGAATGTTGAGTTCGGCTGTAAAGCAATCAGCTCTGAATAAACTCACATTTTTTCCACAATCTATTGTATTTACAAGGGTGACCTCTACTGGACAAAAAAAAGGTAACCCTCCTGCAATTTGTTTATTGAATGTATTTATAACGTACTTTATTTGACCTTCACCGAGCACATTCAAACCAAACAAGGTGAAACATTGAAATTATTTGGAAAAAGAAAATACAAATGATCTCATTTATGACCTGGCTGCAAAATGTTGTTGCAGGTCGCTGAAATTCACAAATTCTCAGAAAGAATGCACAGAATGCATGAGCTCAGTGAATCAGTGTGCACTCAGGACAGGTTCTCAACATTAGTTTTCATCCACAATACGGCACGGTTTGTGAAAATATCTGCAACACAATAAAGAAGTCATAGAGGTGATGACTGAGCAAAATGTCCCAAGTTTGGTCAAACTGATTCCATTCACAGTGGCATTCATTAACCAGAACATCAAGGTCAGAGAAAAGTGTTATAAAAAATACTTGAGTTATTATAATTTCTGCTTTAATCATTTGTTTTCGTTGTCAATGTGTGTTGGTTAAAACATCTCAATTTTAATTAGTTTTCATTTTAAATCTATCAGCACGTCTCAAAATGGTGGCCTTTTCCAGTCTACACTGTTCAAGCAACCAATTAATCAACTATTATTCATAAGGAAGCGCAGTGCACAATCAAGAGAAAAACAACATCTTTTTTCATTGTCTTGCTGGCTGTTAAGTCAGACAAAACCTGCCCACAGGAGTTCTGTGTGTACTTTCATTTTCCCCTCAGTTACATAAACTACCATAAGCATCTATGTTAATAACCTCAGTTTTCCAAGAAAGATAGGAGAAATCCTGTATGAGAACTTGAATACTGTACATTTAATGTTTTTACATATGTTGAAAGATTAAAAAATAAATAAATAAATAAACTAATTGCCCTCATCAACAATTACATTTTTTTTGTTTCCTTTTACCAGAGAAATAAACCATGTCAGAGGTATAAATGTGGCTGGCATTTACTGGTCAAATATTATCAAAGGGTCTCGTATTTATTTACACACACACACACACAGTGCAAGGACAGCGTGACAGAGAGTTGACTGACTCAATCAAGGTCCCAAACCTAGTCAATACAGTGTATCATTGTGCAACAACAGCCCACTGATTGTATGTGTACCTGGCCTGTGCACAACAGCGCACCCACTTGTCATCTAGGTTTCAGAATATCAGCAGTTTTTTAATTAAAAAAGAAAATTTTAAAGACAAATTAAATTGCTTTTAAAATACATTTAAAGACAAATTAAATTGCTTAAAAAAAAAAAAAAAAAAAAAAAAAATCCAACACACATTAAATGCACCACAGCGGGGAATATGAAGACACATATTTAAAGGCCTATTCCTTAAAGATTCGAAGGTGGAATAATATCTTCTAAAATGATATTTGTGCGTTCTGTTAAGTAGACAGAGTAAAATAAACAGCTGTGTTGTTTCCTTTGTCTGAAACACATTTATGTCCGCATTAGAGTGAGTCTACTGAATGGGAATTAATGTAAATATATGGCATGCAAATATATGGCACTACCATGTATTTGCAGTAGCCCAAAGCATTGATCTGCTCAGGGTTGTGTAATTTTACCCCAATATCACAGCGGGTAGAAAGAAAAGTTGTGATATCAAGTAGGGTCTAAAAACAGAGAAGATATTTGTTTGTTTATTGTTTGCAAGACACCTTCCCATTAGGTTGGACAGCCTACTGAGGCTTAAATCAGTGGCAACACATTAATGGTAAATTAAATTACATTTTCATGCAATTATATTCTTATAATTGCAACATTTCAATAGGTGCAACATTTTAATAAGAAGAGGTCAGTAGTACAACATTTGAGCAAATACGTTCATTAGCCAAAGTCAGACCACTCCATATTCTCTGTTAATGTTCACATACAACAGCAAATACACAATGATGCCGCTCCGGGGGTGAGGAACGCAGTGTTCAGCCTTCTCTATTTATTTTCTTCAGTGTACTGGGTTAGATGCCCTTCACAATTGGACAAGGGGGTCCACTCCAGCCTTAATCAATCGGGCTTCTGGAATTTTCCGAACGAGAAAGTTTATACTGCAACCTCAGTCTATAGTATATTACTAGAGTTATATCTTTTAATATTGGGGCAGTGGGCTCGCTACAATTTTTCAATTTTTTAATGAAAGTCATCTTAAATCTGACATTGTGGATTAAGTGCTCCATAAATAGCTGCAGCATTAAATTGATTTGGTCTTTGTTGCGTAAAACATATACTATGATGTTTGCACATAATGAAAATCGTTTCCCCATCTATTGATTCCACTGTGCAAAGGAAACTTACAGGCTTCAAAGAACATTGAGTCCCCTCTCTGATAACCACTGTGAGGAGGTGGCTGACTTGTGGATCTTTCTGTTCTGGGGCACATCAAACACTGTGGGTGTTGTGTGCTCAGCATCATCAGCTCCTCCTCCACTATCCACCTATACTCCTTAGTGTGCTATAAATGGATAGCACCGCAGCAGCCAGGTCAGCTTCTCAACCACCTCGGCTCACCTTCCCTCACATATCTCCCTGACCTGAGGAGTGATCAACATGAAGCTGCTCGCCGTCGCCCTCTGCCTGACCCTGGCTCTAACATGGGTCCAGTGGTATGTATTTTTTTGCAGCTCAAAGCTGAACAGCCACAACCCTTAAGATAGAGTGTTTCATACTTCGCAAACTGAGGCTGATTTTTTTGAGACGTTTTCTGCTCTGTTAAACCAGTCATCACGGCAACGAAGAGGAACATGGCCATGGCCATGACCATGACCACGACCACGGCCATGACCATGACCACGATCATGGCCATGACCATGACCACGATCATGTGCTTGACCGCTGCCAAGGCTTGGAGATGGATGCAGCTGCAGAGAATGAGCTGGGGGTACCCTACTTTTTCAAGGGTGAGTCCCTGAGCATAGAAATGATGGGAAAGGTTTTGTTTTTGGCATGGTCCAGATTGTTTTATGGATGCATTCTCACGTAACTTGCTTCGTACTGTGTCCCAGGTGATCACATCTTCAAGGGCTTCCGTGGCCAAGCGGAGCTGTCCAACGAGACCTTTGCTGAGCTGGACGACCATCACCATCTGGGCCACGTGGACGCTGCTTTCCGCATGCACTTTGAGAACAGCTCAGACCATGGCCACATGTTCTTCTTCTTGGTAATGTCCATTCTTTTTCCTCTTGCAAAAGATTGGAGGTATTCCTCTTCTAGTGCATTTGTTATACCACTACTGCTGTGGCCTGGAGCATGGCCTCAAATGGAGCACAGAGGCTGCAGATATACAGAAGCTGCCAGATACACTGGCAGCTTCCAAGTGGAGGTTTATGTAATTGTCAACGGCAACAAGTTAGTTTAACAAGTCAGTTCCCCGACAAAGAACAAACTTAGAACAGATTTAAACTCTTACTGTTCAGATACACCTCTGTGCGGATGTGAAGCAGCAATGTTTGTTCATTGTGAAACTTGCGCAAACAGGACCACAAGGTATTCAGCTATTACCAACACAAGATCGAGGAGGGTTTCCCCAAGAACATAGCAGAAGTTTTCCCAGGAATCCCCGACCATCTGGATGCTGCAGTGGAGTGTCCCCACCCAGACTGCGACGACGACTCAGTCATCTTCTTCAAAGGTCAGAGGTCTTCTGGCTTAAATTTAGCTCATTTTATCTGGATTGGAGCAGTGTTAAACTTTGACATTTTGTTTTAATTAAATAGATACATAGATGGCTAATGTTGCCATGAAAATGTGACCTCGAGGTCTAATTTATTCAATAGCAATTCTGAGGGTCCTCCCTCATCACCTCACGAGTATTAAGTATTTTTTTTCTCACCAAAGGGCACGAGATCTTCCACTACAACGTAAAAACCAAGGCTGTGGAAGAGAAGGAGTTCACATCCATGCCAAACTGCACGTCGGCCTTCCGCTTCAATGAGCACTACTACTGCTTCCACGGCCACATGTTCTCCAAGTTCGACCCCAAGACTGGCGAGGTGCACGGCAAAGACCCCAAAGAGACCCGTGACTACTTCGCGAGATGCAGCAAATACAGTAAGTTGCCGAGCGCACTTGGGGGAGTCGAGTGTGAAGTGTCTTTCTGAACACGGACAGGGAATGTGCTGGTTATTCAACATCGGCCTTTGGTCTGTTTGCACTACAGGCGCAGGGAGCGACCATGTGGAGAGGGAGCGCTGTAGCCATGTCCACCTGGATGCCATCGCAGCTGACCGCGATGCAAACTTTTACCATTTCAGGGGTGAGATTTCAAAATGTTTTACTTGGCAACCTGTTAGTCACATTCCAGCAGACCAAAAATATATATATATATTTTTTTCTTACTGCATGACAATTTGAGAATCTTTGTTGGTGCAAGTGGTAACAAAAAATAGTGAGCTAGCAGTAATTTGTCAAATATGTTTTTTCAACACTTTCTTTTGACTATGGTTTGACTATGGTTATCCCACATTTGCATTGTGTCGTTTTCCAATCGTACCACGTTATCCTATGAATCACCATTTCCCCCCTCAGGCCACCATTTCCTCCTCAAGTTTCGCGCCAATGGCACGCTGACCGCCGACACCGTCGAGAGCGCTTTCAAAGAGCTGCACAGCGAAGTGGACGCCGTTTTCTTCCACGACGACGAGCTCTACCTGATCAAGGTGGGCGCTGTTCTCGGGCAATCGCAGATTCGTTGTGCGCCACTGCCACCTCTTGAACACTGGAACCGCTTGTGCCACTGCAGGGCGACCACATCTTTCTGTACAGAGTCGGCGAGTCCCTCACCCACGTGGACGGTTCCCCCAAGGCTGTGAGGGAGGTGCTGGGTTTGGACGGTCCCATTGACGCCGCGTTCATGTGCTATGACAACATGACTCATATTGTTAAAGGTAACACTGCATTACTAGCGGTCTATTCCACTTTATTCATCCTGAGGGAAGTAATTGTGCCAAAACCTACATAGCAAACATGGTTGGTAGTGTGTTCAAGGACTTATTTAAACACTATCTAACTATATTAACCCTGACAATGTTTCATTAAATTATGGCACTGTATTTAGTTAGATGGATTTTGTGTGTGTGTCAAATTTAGGGAAGGTTTTCAGTTGCAGTCCCACAGGATTTTATTTCGAGGGAATAACTCAACAAACAAGGGGTTAAAAAACCCAAATAAAACTAAATCGGTTGCGGTGTCATGTCTACAAATTTTTAAAAATTTCAAATGTGATAAGTGCAACAGCAACAGCAGCCGCTGACGTTCCTCGCCTCTTCCGCCGCAGGTAACAAAATCTACGACGTGGACATGAACAGCAGCCCGCGTGTGGCCAAAAACGAGCGTCCAATCGCCCTCTTCGACAGCATAGACGCGGCCTTGTGCGATGATAACGGGTTGTACGTGGTGAAGGGAAACTACTACTACCACTTTGAAAGCCTCATGCTGATGGTCGCCGGCAGGAGCCTGCCTAAAAAGCACAGCGTTTCCGTGGAGATGTTTGGCTGCGATCACTAGATCGGCACTGCCTTGACACGACTGAGAGGACGGCGAAAGAAGTCACGCACAACTGAAACACGGTATAAGCTTGTAAATAAAATCACACAGTAATCAACAAAAAGGCCATGTCTGTTTTTGTAATACACATACAGCACTTCCTTGAGCTTCATTATGTCTAGATGTTGCAGTTGATGAATTTCGAGGCTTTTTTTTCCCATGAGTGTTGTAGCTGCCTTAGCCGCGTGCACATTAATCAATAATAATAATAATAACAATAATAATAATAATAATTATTATTATTCATAAATAATAATAATAATAATAATTAATAAACATTAATTCAATGTTTAAAGCTCACACAACCACAACCATAAATGTATACAAACTGGAACATCAGGAGAAATGTGTGTCCAAGAACCACTATATTGGTCAGATATTCATTGTTTATATTTGACCATATTGTTTATTTGATAAAAATAATTTTTAAAAATAAATGAAATTGGATTAATTGAAATTAGATTATTTATATGATAAATTAGTTAATTTGCAAACCTGCACATTAATTCTAACTTAATAATAAATCCATGTTTTGTTTCGTTTTAGCTCAACTCCGACTGTCCACTTCCGCTACAACACACCGGGCTGTGCATACTTTCGCTTTCTCGCCAGTAGAGGGCACAAAAGTTACATTTCAGTTTTCAGGCCTCAGAGACAATTTTTGTGACGGTCTTCTTCTGCGACATCTCCCTCACTCCACCAGATCGAAAGGGGCCACAGTCCGCGCAGGTGCGAAATGACGCATTTGCACTGATTTGACTGGATAACAAAGCTAAATTCACAGACTTCACATGGAGACTTGCAGTAAAAAAGGGGCATGTGGGTTGACTGTATGAAAAGAAGACTTGGAGACTTCTTGGAGAGGGCTTATTAATGCAAGATATCACAGACGTATGGGGAGTGCAAAGAATTTTAACACACGTATTTATTATCTCACTGCTCAGACAAGTTGAGAAAATGAATTTCTCTCTACTTCTGACACTCTAGGGAACCAACTTTCAAGTCTGCTTCAGATTTACGGCACAGACAATGCACTGTTGCTGGGTTCCAACTTGTCCCCCTGCGGCCAGTTTTGCATCGTGCAGCTTTAAGAGTGAGGCAATGGGGTGAGGTCAGCTTCATGACCGGGGGGCTCAAGTCTCTGATAACGGCACGCTTCAACGGATGGCACAATCCCTTACTTCACCCAGCTGGTTGCTGGGGAGAGGAGGACAATACAGGGCAAAACACTGTGGCCCTTCATCGGCTCTGGTATGATGCCATAATCTACTGCGGAGGCTGCCAGGCCACGGTCACACAGTGTATCTGGGTAATGTGTCTAATGAGAGGGGCATGTTGGGAAACAGAGAGCGCAACGGCATCACTTTATTTGGTTGTAGTGAAGATTGTAGGCCCTTTGGCTCAACCGAAATACACAAAAATACAGAGAACATCCCCCAGAAATTCCCGATAAATTGATGTCAGTGGCTGGGAAACTCATGATTCACCTGGTTTTTGCCAAAATGTTGACCAGGAATCATTTTTGACTGATGATAAATTGGCAAAGACGAACTGTTTCCACAAATCTGCCTCACTCTGCACCAGACTTTTAGAAGAATCTATCAAAGGCAACCGTGGAAAAGAAAGCAGTTCCTGCAGTTAAATCAGAGTGCAGGGTACTTTTCAACTAGTTGCACACGATGATAACCGCAGATGCATTTCATTAAAAGGAAAAGGAAAAAACAAAACAAAACATCACAACGAATGGAAAACCATTTTGCTGCGTTCTCCTCTTTCAACAAGCGACCTGTTAATCGCACTGACGCTTTACTCTTTCCTTTGGAGAGAGTTTGGCTGTTTGGAGAGCTGTGATTGGCCGAATAGCTGGAACTCAACCAGGGGGCTTTTACATAAATAGTGATGGCAAAGAAAGTGTTCACCCTTTGCCCTTGTTTTATGTTTGCGCTTATTTTTCTTGAACTTTCGGACAGGCCGACGTTGGACAGTCCGTTGGCGTTTGTGCACGCGTCCGCGCGCGCGCGCTCGCAAGTTGCCTCCTGTCTGTTTGTCATGCTGTTTAATTAACTGGACTGGGAGAGTTGACGGACATCTGCTCTCAGCCTGTCGTTTGGGGTAGACTGACCCCCAGTGTGTGTGTGTGTGTGTGTGTGTGTGTGTGTGTAACAAGCAGGTATGGACATTGGCCAAGACTGCCTGATAAACGTTGGATCTCACGACCAGATGGTGCCAGCCAGCGTCCCCTCTGCAAACTGGTGACCGCTAAAAACAGTCGCTGAGGTGCAACCTCGGTGCCCCGCATCAAACTGTCAGAGGGAGCAGCGCACCAGCCTGGTGAAGACACACCGAAGGGACCACAATGCACACGCGCAGGCCGGCCGGCAGGCAGACGCCCATGGACGCACACTCATACATACATACAGGCGCAGCTGTTTCCTTTTAAAATATCCCAGGGTATGAGAGTCTCTCCATACCCCGGGATAATTAATTAACCAAAAACTCCAAAGATGCCCAGAAAACAGCGTATCGAGCCGCCTGAATGCAACCTTACAACCTAGCTTCACGTGAAAACCGGTGCTAACCCCGGCGCAGCAGAAAGGCAATGGGTACCATTTTTACAGTCTTTGATATGATCCCACTGGGGATCGAACCCACAACTTACACCAGTCTCAGAGCAGACACTCTGCCACTAGACAACTCACCTAGTATATGTGTTTTTGTTTTTTTTAAATTTGTTTTTTTTTTTCTGTCCTGGAAAATAGGAAAGTTCGAAACGCGCCCGTGTTAAAGTATCTATGGAAGAATAGAAGTGAAGTTGCCCAGTTGGTAAAAGTTCACACTGACATTGCAAGAGACTCTGAAACCAAATCCCAGCCCATGACTGATATTTTTGGTCTTCCCCGGTAATGGAAGCGTGCATTTAAAAATGTACAGAAGACAAACTCGCAAAAGTTTTGAAGTCAACAAACCGCCGTGTTTTTCCTCCCCTTCACCTTCACCACTCGCCCCACTCTGCTTCCCACCTTCGTCCCTCCGTCCTGTCCATCTTAATTACTTCTCCCTGAAGCTGGCAGCGTGCCTGCGCTCCGCTGCCGTTTTTGCTGCCTCGTCATGAGCGCTCCCTCCCTGCAGTTAGCGCCTCCTCTCCTACCTCATCTCTCCAACCCCCACCCTCCCTCCCTCCCTCCCCCACCAAAAGGTGTCAAGTGGATTGGGCTGAGCAGAGCTGTCAGGCACCACGTCCTGGTCGGAGGAAAGGGCCAGGGGCAAATGGTCGGGGTACCGCCGTGGGTCCGGTCGACCTCCCACCACTGAGTAGTGGACCCCCTCAACAGATTGAGCCTCCAGCTGGCGAGCACGGGCCCCACGGAGGCCCCATGCTGAGGGCGCACATGCCACGAAACACAAATTCCCAGTTGTGCGCACCACGCTCGCGGACAAACATGCACACGCGTGATGGTGCCCCCGCTCATCTGCACACAAACGGATACTTAAAGACCCTTCTGCGACGTTGCTCCCGCCACTTTCTAATCTCACCTCAATGTTCCTCATCTCAAATCAACTTTGTAAGTCATCATTAACACAGATATGACATTTGGAAGCAAAAATGACGGACTTAAGATTCAAGGTTGTGGAGTTTTGTTTTATTTTTTTCCATTCTGAACCAATCACTTTGTTGATTATTCTTATTTTCAATGTACGTCTGGTTTGAGTTAAACAAGCTGAATTATGTTGTTGTTTTTTTTATTATGTTGTCATATTATATGTCTTAGAAAAAAGGTTCTCAGTCGTCCAGGTCATACTGGCCCAGTTGCCTGAAATTAACTCTTCCACATGTCCTATTATTGAATGGTTAAATGGTTAAATTAATGAATGAGTGAATAAATAAGGATCGGTTGCAAAACAAATAGGTTTTTTGTTGGTTTATCATCAATCAGGCCACAAAATAAAGCAAAAAATGTAAAGTTAAAAGGGAAAGGGAATTAGTGGAGACACACTTGTCTTCACTCGAGTGCGGACAGAACTAAGCAGAGGGAGCCAAAGTCACAATATCTAAAGTGGGACTTCATGTCTGTTTGTGATCTGTTGCTTCCGTTGTTGTTAACACTCGAGCTGAGCTGCGGCCGCCTCATTTAAGCTTCCGTTTATTTACGCCTAATTCCCAGCTCGCTGGAGTTTTTACCAACCAGGTGAAAGCCGCCTCCTGTCTTCATTAGCTACACTTGCAGTGGGACGTTTACACCCCCTGGAACCAGTGCAGGGGCCTCCAGGGGCCAGAGGAGCCAGGCTGCACACTGTCGGTCTGCAGTCTGTTCTCCAGTTGTGACAGCGAACGCATCCTTATGATGACAATTAGCGACTGTTAGAGAGCGCGGACGGGCGGGGGGCGGGAGTGGGCAGGAGCGGGGGTGGTGGTGGTGGTGGTGGGGGGGGGGGGTGAGAGGAGAGAAAAGGAGCCGGGGGGAAGGAGAGGGCGGGTGGTGGGTTGAGGGAGGGCGGGGAGGGGCAGGTGGCGCTAAAAAAAAAAAAAAAAAAAAAAGAGGACACAATTAACAAACATGGGAAAAATACCCACTAATGAGGACGGGAGAAGCTCAGGGGAGCCGGCGGGGTGGGGAGGGATTATGACTTTAACTCTACGTCAGGGGAGCAATTGGGGGTGGGTGGCGTGGGGGAGGTGTCGGTGGTGGTGGTGACAGGAGTTACTTTGTGACAACACATGTGTGAGGGCGAGACACTGAAAACTACAACAGGCCCTTTTTACTGGTGCGTTCGGTGCCTGTGAAGGAGAACCCAGCTGAGACCCGGGTCAAGCAAACAGGGGCCGGGGGCGGGTCGACAGGTCCTTGGACCTTGAAGATCTCCACAAAAATTGAACAATGTTAAAAAACAAACAAAAAATAAATTAAAAAAATTCTACCAGGAAACTAAAAACTAATCTCAACA
The DNA here is from genome assembly GCF_046127955.1 of Nelusetta ayraudi. Taxonomy (NCBI): domain Eukaryota; kingdom Metazoa; phylum Chordata; class Actinopteri; order Tetraodontiformes; family Monacanthidae; genus Nelusetta; species Nelusetta ayraudi. Next base: position 4,966,294 of record NW_027466081.1, on the reverse strand, counting down.
TTTGAATATTTTAACATCATCATCAAAGCGGGACACTTTACTGAATAAATGTATAAATAGATTGTTAGCCTAATAGCATAGTCGCCTAAGTCATATTTGAACATTTTCGGAAAAATAAATAAATAAAAAAGGATTTTTTTTTTTTTAAATCAAGCACATTGCTATATTTTGTTTCAGATATCACAATTTGGCCAAAAAATGACTTAGGCAATTATGCTATTAGGCAAACGATGACTGAAAAATATTTTTCCAAGACGTTGACTAGACATGGAACGATGATTTGTGAGAGTTTGAGCCGGTATAAACGCATGTGTGGTAAAGTTTGGAATTAAAATTGTTTTGCGGGTGCAGAAATGATGATACTGAATCTCAGACCACTTAATGAATCTAATCTTCCTGCATAATAGGAGACGGGGCTGTGCTACTTTTAGCCCCTGCAAAGTGTCTGGGTTTGGGTCACCTCCGCCACGGCGTCCTCCCTCCAACGCCCCTGACCCGATTTCATATCCCATAATCTTAAAGTGCAGATTTCCTGAAATCCCATGGCACCACCATAACCCGTCTCCTTCCCACGACCCACATCCAAAGTCTGGGAACGGGCCTGTCACGCACCGCTTCTATTGTTTACCGAGCCAACAATGCGGGAGTCGCCTAAGACGTGCAGCTAAAATAACAACAACAACAACAACAACCAGGGGGGAAAAAAAAAGAAAAAAAAAAAACTACAATAACTCACAAAGCCATCCCCGAGGGGGTGAAATAGAAAAGAAAAGAAAAGAAAAAGTGTGACAATGATGCCATCCAGGGAGCACAAGTCCTCCATTGTTGCCCGACTGACACGCCGTATTGTGCCTGGCAGACTACGTTGCCTCATGGCAGCTGCGACGTGCTGGCAGGGGAAACAGGCCTGACTGTCCTCAGCTGGAGGAGATGCAGCGTGATGCAAGCAGCATTACATCACGCATGACCCTGGGCTGCTGCTGCTGCTGCTGCTGCTGCGAGCGCTCGGCCGCATGCACCGTTCCACAGGCTGAAAGTGACTCCACGGGTTCATCCGAGGTGCAAACCTGACGGCCTGCCCTCGGAGCTTTATTGAACTGATGAGTGATTAAAGAAAAAGAAAATAAATAAATAAATAAATAAATCTTTAATTGTGTGTAAAACTATCTTATATTTGGTCCCTGTGCAGGATTTTTTAAATATAATTAATAATATATATTAATAATAATAAAAAATAGGACACATTTATTTTGCACATTGACATTGTTGTCAGAATGTATGCTGCAAATGTGTGTATGTGGGAGAAAGAGACAGGCATCACAAAATACATTTTTTTTTAATGTCATTCATTAAATTACTTTAAATACAGAGGATTTTGTGAAACACAGAATCTGATGAAAAAAAATGGAAAAAAAATAGGCCACATTTATTTTGCATGTTGACATTGTTGTCAGAATGCATGTCACAAATGTGTGTATGTGTAACAATGAGGCATGCGTTACAAAAAAATGAAATTTCTTCCTTTCAAAATAGATGCACTTCATCTATCTTTATATATCTGAAGTATTTGCATGCGCATCACTTCATAATGCAATAGAAATCTTGCTATGACAGCAAAGTTACACCCGCACAAAAGCAGGGTGTGGGACAGTGAACTAGTGTCTTCTTTGTACATGAGCCCCATAGATTCACTTCCTGCACGCTCAAAGCACACAGAATTTAATGCCTACAAGTCACGTTGCAATTAAAATAATGTCCTCCCATTATCTGCGCGCTAACCAAAATTAGCCGCAGGACTGTTCTGTCACTTTTGAACTAATAAAAATGTTGACCTAATCCACGCACACGCACGCACGCGCGCACGCACGCGCGCACGCACACAGACAGACGCACACACAGATGCACACAAACACACACGCTTTTCCCAGGAAGGTCCTAATTGCCTATAAATGTCAGTGTGAGCCAGTGTGCGATTGTCTTCTCCCAAATTAACTGGTGGGACTGGCACCTCCTCATTAGACAAGAGATCCACAACACAGCGAGAACACAAGGCAGCGGTCAACACTGTGCAGCTACTGGCTGCAACCCTGAACTCCCCTGAGACTTTTTTTCAAAGGGACGTGCGTGCGTGCGTGTGTGTGTGTGTGTGTGCGTGTGCACGCGCGCGTGTGTGCATTGCTGAATGGGGGCCTGTCGTCATATGCCTGTACGTGCATATACATTTTGTATTCATACGTGTGTGTGTGTGTGTGTGTGTGCCTTTTATTTATTTGCTTTCTGTGCGCGCCTGCGTGTGCATCTGAGTCCTCCTGAGGGAAATTAGTCGTCGCTACCCTGCTCCGTCTCCAGGCCCGTCCCTGATGTTTTCTCTCTCGGCCAGAACACTCCCACTCCCATCGGGGGCCACGCTGCGGTTAATTGCTAAATACACTCGCTGTTGTTTCAGACGTTGGCAACAGTCTCAGTTGAAATGTCTGCCATTGGTGGCTAATTGGGACACAAAACCCCCGACATGGCTTAACGCTGCCTTTTACAGAACAGGTGCTGATCCAACACTTTCGGGATGATTTGATCCCCGTTTTTACATCAATGTGCTTACTTGCCCTAGAATGTATTTTCAAAGGTATGACAGGTTCGTTGATGCGAATGGACCCGAGATTAGAAAAGACCAGAAATAAGATGGAAATAGAGCTTATAGATAGAAGCTCGGAATAGAAAGTAAAACCAACGCACCAAAAGCCGATCTTTCTAGACTCCAGTACACCAACGCCCGTCTACCAACCCACGAGAGGCATCATTGACATACCACAGCCGTTAGTGACATCACAAAGGGCGGCTTTCTGGAACAAGGTTGGAAAATCGGACCAAGAGACAGATGAAAAGCTTCGACTCTCCGAATTTCTGGTGAGTTCACTGGATAACCGACAGGCAAAGGGACACATTATTGTCGGAAATACTGAGGTGATTTTTTTTGTTGTTGTTGTTGTTGTTGCTAGTTCAACACCGCGATGTAGGTCTAGTCAAAAATACAAAAAAGCAAAAAACAAACAAACAAATAATTCAAATAATCAGTAGCACTAACCCTATATTATCTTTTTACCTAATTCCCAAGTCTTACTCTGTGTGATAAATTCTTTATTTTAATGGACTAATGTGCCTTACAGTCACACAAGAGTGAAAATTACCGAAACTTTCCACATCCCTCCAATCATTCACAACTCTGAGTTTTTCTCCTTGAGCTGCGTCGGCTGATGAGATCTCACACTGGGCGCAGCGCCGCTCCTCACTTGCGCTGCGTGAACCCCGGTCAAATGTTTTCCCGGTTTCCAAGAAGCGAGAGGCAAAGAGCTGACAGGGGTCTTATTCATGTCTCAGCAGCAGCGAGCACCTGAGCACCGGCAGCCTGGTGGGGGGAGAGAGAATCTAACTTCGCCTAAATCGGCCACAATTTCGGATTCCGACGACCGGAGTGATTATTTTGACGCTGCACGTCGCAAGGATTAATTGTCTGCGGTAGAACTGCAGAAGTTAAGATTGAAAAAAATAAAACCTGTGCTTACTCTGAAGCATCGGGCACAGGCAATACACAATTAACACACCATGGTAGAGCGCAGGCAGACTGTGCAGTAGGCAGAATGCAGTTTATACGTTTTCTTTCCCAACGGTGCCTTAATTATCTGTTACCAGCGTTTCAGTGTGCTTGCTTTTTTTTTTTTTTTTTCAATCTCTTACTGTTTGTGCTCTCACTCGTGTTTTTGCTCTGAAAAGGCTGCGCACAATTTAGCCGTTTCGAGTACAACGACAACGAAGAGGCTCGAACAAATATTTGCTCTAAATAGCCGGCTCAGAATTACACACTTAACCAACACACTTAGAATTTAGAAAATCTGATTTTGTTTTTCTTTGTTTGCTTGCTTGCTTGCAGCTCCCGACGTTGCAAACGGAGGAAGCGGCGACGTTGCCGCTGCTCCTCGCCGCGTCCGAGTGCGAGAATAGAGTTGGGCGGCTCGGCAGGCCTGTACGAGCCATCTGTTACACAGTGAATGTGCCTCTGCTCCCTTCACTGTGACAGCGCTCTCTGTGATTTACACTGTTAATGCCAACTGTCCCTCATTCTGAGCACAGGGGCGTCCCTGTGTACAGTAGCGCTGATGGCCCTCTGATTATAGAGGGTGGCCTGTCGCTCCGAGAAAAAGGAGAGAGAGAAAGTACAAACAAGCAGGGGACCATTCAGACGGTGACAAGAGTGTCTCCTCTTTGGTTTGCTGTGTTGTCTTTGTACGACGCACTAAATGGTGCGCTTGAATGGCCGCGGCCGCGCACCCTCCTCAGGGGAGGAGCCGCGTTTCTCACTAAACATGGTCCAATGTGGTCGTGTTACACTCAATTTTTGTGATTAATTAATTTAACAGTTGAATGGCTGGGGTGAAACACTTTAAAGTCACAGTTTGTGCTCGGAGCTGCCCCTAGTGGATGGACGTTAGACTACAACAATCTAATTTTGATCGACAAAGGATGACTAATTCATTCGCAGGCCAGTATTGGCAAATCAGGAGGAGTGGGGAAAAAAAATACTGTTATTTACTGTAGATTTTACAAGAATTACGGCTTATGCGCTTCACACCGTTCAAAATCGCAATGGTACTTTGTCGAAAGTTTTGAAACATCGCTTTTACTTTGTGGAAAACTGCAATGGAAACGCTGAACAGCGAGCATCAAGCTGAAAATAAGCTAGACAGGATAACAGAAAGAGCAAAGAATGTGCAAATATCAATATATTGTTACTTTAATATTAGTGTGGAAACATTGTGAAAACTGAACTGGAAAAAGAGTCAGAACGCTACAGACATTCCTTAATGCTTATAAGGCTTATCTTTTTTCACACACACACACACACACACACACACACACACACACACACAGTGCCTCTCTCTTCGGCAGCAGCTTTTCAATACTCGACTGTCGCAGCGACTGTATGGCGACCGGATCGCATTCTGCTGGTGCCACATGCAAACGCAAACACGCACGCTTTGTCCTTTCTACTCATGTTCTTAAACCTCTTTTGTGGACATGTGGATGTGCGCTCATGTTAGCTGGGATGTATCCAACATCAAACATCTACAACCTCGCAGACATTGTCACTTTACTGTTCATGGTTCTGCACACACGTGGGAAGTCTGGAAAGTCAGAGACCAATGGTAACTGTAGTTATATCCGTAAAATACACATTTTGTGTTAAAGTATTGTGGAGTATTTTACAATTAAAAAGAATAAAAGAAAAAAGTTTATAAAAACCCCAGCTGGAAGCACTATTGCCCATACAAATACCAAAGAAAACTGAAATAATAATGACGTTAATAACGTTAACAAGGGGAGAAAGTGTCACACACTCATTCTTGGACTTTGACGCACTTTATGAGTTTGGTCGTGTGCGACAATGTGTCGGTTGGGGGTTGGCCTCAGTGATGTGTGTGTTTGCGTGGCACAATGTTTGTACTGTGGGGGTATGCAGACAGATGGCCGGGACACTTGTACGTCTGTGGCCGAACAGTCCCACCATTGTCTGCGTCACAGAGAGAGTGGATTGCTGTGGCGGCCCGTCACACTGTAGTGTCTGTAAATCTCACGTCCTGAGCACCAGACCTCCCCCTGACTTCCATGATGCCTCCTGATTTATTTTGCCACTGTACAAGGGATGGGGTGAATTTTATTTCTAGGCCTCGTCCAATCGTACGCAAGCACAGCGAACTGTCAACGCTGCACTTTTGGAGGGAGACAGTTTCAACTATTTGAATAGCTGAGATTTGAATTGTTCCAACAATGATAATGTAAACTTCACATTAGCATTGTTAAAATTGTCATTGTTTTTGCTAATGATGTGTCTCCATCCTGCCAGTGAACTTGCTAGAAAAGTGAAAAGTGTATTTTTTTTTACTTCTTGTGCTTCAACTTCAACCTCAAAAACACATAGTTCTTGAAATCACACCACTGTGATGTCACAAAGGGTACTGATCCCTATCCAGAGTTTGTGACAACGCACCAGGCAGATGTTGGCTCCACCGTCTGAGACTGCCTCTACTTTTTTTTTTGTCTCTTTCCAAACAGGTCAAATGGATTGTTCCAGCAAGAGGTTGTAAACACAGGGCTAAATGATCTGTTTTCAGAATACATTGTTTTAGATGAGCATGCAATGCTGAGCTACTCAAGTCCAACTCTTCCTCATGTTGGCTGCCTAATGCTGTGTTGTAACTATTGGTTACAAGAAGCTAGCAAACAGCAGGCAGCTTGACCCCGTGTACGCTCCTCATACATTTGCTTGTTGCAGGTTTGGCACAACAGAGTGAGCCCCAAGTATGAACTAAATCTTTCAGTTGTCCTTCAGTATGTTCTTATTTACCTTTATTAAAGTCCTGTGCACAATCACATCAATGTAGAGATGCCACAATATGCTGACATTTTGGCTAGAAACATTTTCGTGTTGAGTCAAACTCAATCTGCAACCTGTGCGCTACGAGAGAAACTGATGGACTTCAATACTCTGCCCTATGGCCTATATCATAAACACAGACATGCATGCATACACAGAAACCCCACTCCCTACTGGAAAGCATTTTCTTGGGTGCACCCTATAAAAAAAAAATGGATATGTATAATTTCCTTGAAACAAGTAGTAGTTGTTGAATATCCTACCACATCACAGCAAGGTTGAAGAATTAATGAAGAGTGAAGAAGGCTCTCAATGCAGGTGCTCATCATGGGTGGCTTGTCACTCTCCCTGCGGGGAGAGAGTCGCGGGTTGAATCCAAGTCCAATCCAGAAGGCAAGGAATCTATAAAGTATCCAACAAAAACCAGCCTGTATTAACATAAACAGTGAATCATAGCATATCTCCCATCAACACTATTTTTAATATACTATACATATTGGTTTTTATTAATCAATATCTAATACAATATTTTTTTAACTAACCTAATGAGTGTAATTATGGTTGACGTGCACTTAAAATCGGGATCATAGCAGCTCCTATAAGAGCCACCAGGTGGCTAGCGTAACTCCACACTGACTTAATTCACGGATAATTTCCGCTAGGGGCATGTTTAGTCTTGTTCAAGTTACTCACGCGGAGGAAAAGGTAGACAGCAATCTTCTATCTGATGTTGTTGTTAATAGTGCAATATCAAGGTGTTGTTCTTTTTTTTCGTGGGTTATCACTCTCAGTTAGCAAAGTCTCTTGCACTCACGGTAGCTCTGCCCGCTCCCGCGAGTGACGTAGAGGAAGCGGAACTTGCCTGAGCCAATAGCGCTCAAGCACAACATTCACGGCGAAAAGGATTATGTTTGTTGTTCAGCAACTTAAATTACTATTGGTTTGCCAACAATAACTTGAGTTACTATGGGTTTGGACATTTTAATGGCACCACAACAGCAGTATGGAGACATGTCATAGAATTCACTGGGTTGGAATCCTTTCGGCCCTCCAGCACAACTTCAGCGCCGTTCAAATTCACCAGTGTATTGATTTATATAGTGTTGCTTCGACAATGGGTGCAACTTTGGTAAACAATCTATGATTCTATCTATTATTTAACTTTTCTAGTGGTGGGCAGCGGAGACTATTTTTTTGCCACTAGAACATAAATCATACTCAACATTTTTGGAAAAATGCAGCATTTCACGTCTATGAGATCACTATGTTTGTTTGTTTGTTTGTTTGTTGTTGTTTTTTTTGCCATTTTGGAGGCAGCACCTCATTCTAAAAGTGTACAGATGGGATCCGACACAAAAGAACTTTGAACTAATTATCATAATCTCTCTCTCCCTTCATTTCTCCTCATGATTAAACATGGGAGCGTTAAATCAGACGATTAGCATGCTGTCAGGGAGAAGTCTAACTGCTGTTGTGTTTCACAGTGTGAGAGACAAAGCGCCGGCCTGCACACCGACAAGCCTCCCCGGCCAGCAACAGTAAACTGGTAAACACATGTCTGTTGGACTCAGCAGGGGATGACAAACACCCGCAGAGGAGGCCGAGACGAGCAGGGAGGGAGGAAGTGAGGAGAGCGGGGCTTGTTTTTGACTCTTTGGCTCCAGCGTTCAGAAATATTTGGGCCAAACAAGTCACTTGAAAGGTCCCGAAACGACTGCCAAAAGAACAAAAAACAAAAACAACAGCCGAAAAGGCAGCAAGAGAGGGGAGGTAAAGGGCAGTTTGTTTTAGCGATGAAGGTGAAGAGTCGACTCACCTGTCTAGAAATGTTGCCATTAACCTTGCAAAGGTGACAAAGCACTGATTTCAATAAATGATAAAGTGTCCGTCCCGGAAGAATCACTTCTGGAGCCAAGTGTTTAGACGTTTCTGTTCGTTGTTGTTTTTTTTAAGCAAGAATATAATTTGCATTGCGTCCCCACATACAGCACCATGATTACTTACCATACTATGCTCTGATGAGACTCTCAACACACTCAGTGGCCACCAACATTATTACTAAAGTACATGACGTCCGTTTGGTGAAGCTTCCACGGTGGGTCCTGATTGCCAAATACAGGTCACCGGACCGGCAAAAAGATAGTTTGAACATGTATGATGTATTTGTTTTCCGATTGGATAGGCGCCAACCGGATGGCAGGCAGTGAAAGCACCAAGCTTAGAAACATCACACAATGTTATCAGTCAACAGTATGATTATTAGAAAGGTCGAATATACGCTTTGAACAAAGTACAGCTGCTAATTGATTAATAACAACCAAAGGTGTGCCATCTTCAAAGTATATTATGTATTTCTTTTTTCTGTCTGTATTCTTTCCACCTTTCTTGACACCAAAACCCAAATGGGCCCACACGTCGGGTTCAAAGCTTGCTGCTCCATGACCCCTTTGTTCTGCTGCTTGCTGCTCGCATTGTCTGCTGCTTTTGCTGAGCTACTGAAGCTGTGCAAGCTGGCAGAAGAACTTTTGTCAGTAAAAATTGATGAACTTTACATCCCTAATAGTCAGTCCTACGAGTGCAGGCGTTATTGCAACTCTGCATACAAACTGACGGACGTCCCTGCGAATCTTGTCCTCACTCGATGACACTTGGAGGTCGTTGGTGCAAGCTGACGTCTGTCCACGGTAACTCAGCCCTGTGAAGTTTTTCCGCTGAGGCTGATCGTCCCGGCTGTGAGCCTTGCCTGTGCCACGCTTTACCGTGCTGCGTATCCATGCCGACAAGATTGGGCCGGGGTCCAGGCAGACAGTCGGCTCTGGAGGCTGTCAGCGGCGACTCCGCTTGACAGCATGCAAATGTATGTAAATGAAGAGGTCCGGGCATGACACCTGCACACAGGAGGAATGGACCGTGCCCTTCCCTGCAGAGGACTTGGGATGGTGGGTACGTCGGCAAACACACAATCACAAAGTCCAACACGCAAAAACACAGGCTATTGACAATGAATAGCTGTAATGTGCAAAGCCCTTCCTGATAAATGATGAAAACATGCCTCAGAGTGTTCACTGTACTACTTCAATGCAGTATCTGTCATTAACATTTTTTTTTTTTTTTTTTTTTTTTTAAATTATTAAACTTCCCTAAATTAACTGCTTGCAGCTTTTTGGGCCACCTCAAAGGCTCGGGCTAACTCATAAGGACAGCTTGACATTTGTCTATTTATTGTCTATTTATTCTTTTAGAGTCTTAAAATTACACTGTGTTTAAATCTTATACTTGTGTTTTTTCAGAGAAATCGATGTATCTCCGGTTTTATGCGCCACGTCAAAGACCATTTTCTGTTACGACACATAACGTTTTTTCTGACTCTAAATGTTGAATTTGAGTTTGGGATGATAACATGTAAATAGGTAATGTGGATATTGACATAGAGAGTGGGTGTGTCGCTGAATAGCTACGTAGGTGGATAGATGTGTAGGTATGTATCTAGGCAGGTGTGTGAAAGTAGGTAGCTAGCTTGCTAGCTAGGTATCTTTGTTAGTTGGCAGATTTAACTACTTAAGTAGGTAGGTAAGTAGGTAGGTATGGGGAGGATAAGGTAGGTAAGGTATGTTCACGGAGAATCAGGTTTGTAGGTAGATATGTGGGCAGGTTGCTCAATAGCAACGTATTGGAAAGTGAGTGCACGGCTAGGTAGCAACATAGCTAAGTAGCAATGTTAGTCTGCTAATTGCGCATTCACAACGCTTCGTGCTCAATCCTGGCCCTGAAGGCAGAACAGCCGGCGCACTGGCACACTGTTCACCTTTAAAGTTGCGCTGGAGCCTTTTCCAGGCATCAGAGGGCTGGCATTTTCAGTTTTTATTGTTCGCCGGGTCAAAATCATGTACCTATGTGTGATAAAAATGCGCGACGCTGCTTGGCCTCTCCACGTTCTTCTGAAGTGTTTTGACTCCCGCGTTGACCCCGCCGGCTGCTTTTGGCATTCCAGCCGGCTGGAGGAGAGGAGGACTGAGCTGTGGCCCCAGCATCTCCTGCACACGTGCACACGCTTGTACACGCGCACACACACACACACACACACACACACGCACACACGCACACAAACACACACTGTCCTTGGGTTGAAGCATCCAGAGTTTCTGCTGGTCAGCAGAAAGGCAACGGCTGTGTGACGTGTGTGTGTGTGCGGGTGTGTGTGTTTAGACAGAATGTAGCTGTCAAAGCACCTCTGACACTTTGTGTGTGTTTATGTGTGTGTATGTATGTGTGTTTTTTAAAAGTAAAGAGAGGTGGGGCAACTCAGCGGAGAAATCTGAAGTGCAGTGGCTCCAGTCCAGACCTTGTACCATGTTAGCTGGCTACACACCAGACCTTTCAGCCTGGAATAACACACACACACACACACACACTGAAAGAGACAGGGAAGGGCAAAGGGGAGACAGTGTGTGTGTGTGTGTGTGTGTGTGTGTGTGTGTGTGTGTGAGAGAGAGCAGATGGACAGGTTTATTGACCTTAAGGGAAGAGCATGATTCTCACTCAAAATACAAACAGCGCACACAAGATTAAGGAGAAAAACGATAAAAAGATTGTCAACACAATAGAGACACCACTTTGGTTCTGAGCAGTAGTTGTATCGCATGTAAAGATAAGTGTTATTATATTTAACACAAAATCACGCACACCTCGAGAGATTTGTCTGATGGGGAAATATGATTCATAAAAAGAAATCTTTTAACCAAAATTTAAAAAGAATAAATCAATAAATCTATCGAGCATTCCAATTTATCATTATAACGAAAAAAATGTCAGTCATATAGCTTGATTGAATAATGAATGAATAAAAAAATAAATTTTAAATATTTAACATAAAACTACTCAGTAAATTTATCACAAGAAAAAGTGCCAGACACTGTTGCAGCTCATTCCCATAAATCTCCTTAATGGTTATTTCAATATTAATATCATGCCAAATTCATTCTTCCTTTAATATATTTTAAAAGTAATTGCAAAATTTTATTACAATGATCCTTATGCCAGCTAGGACAGACACACATCCAATTAACAATTTTACAGTTTTATTCTAAAACAAAATCAGAAATTAAAAACCAAGATTTCCTTTCGATTTATAAAATCATTTATCAAGAACTGCAGCTGCTGTTTGAGATTAAACTTTGGTCTATTTATTTTGTCTTGTGTAAAATGTTTACAATGTTAAAGGTGTTAATGTTAATACACTTCTTCTGTCAGACAGTCAGCGTCTTGTTAAGGTTAAAAAGAGTAGAAATAAAATGAAATGGGTTCGCTTACGCATGTCGTTTTCACTGCGGTGTCCTAATGATTGATGACTCCACACACACACTCAGTGTTTGCCTTCTTCACACTGCTCTACACTGCAGTATAGGGAGTGATAGTTATGGCTTTGCTTAGTACTTAAAATCTGGGATGCTTGTCTCTCAATTGTCCAAATCACAAAGATAAAGGCAGAAGAACCACTTGAGTCACAATAAATGTATACAAACATACATACATACATACATACAAACATACATACATACATACATATATATAGCATGATGTGTTGTTGTTTTTTTTACATAACTCTGATCAATTGTAATATTGATCGAATAAAAAAAAATACTTTTCTCATTTTCAGTTTTGATTGGCTGTGGCAAAGTATCATTGCAGCATCTAGGGTAGACAAATTTAGAAAGGAAAAAAAAAAAAGGTGTCTATATTATTTGCTAATTTTACTACCCTTGCCCTCGTCCTTATCTGGGCCATGTTCACTCATGCAGCAGTAACGGTGAAAAACTAACCCGTCGCCGGCAGCACAAAAGCCGGTGGCCCCTTGTCCCGCAGACTCCCCACATAGACGGCGCTGTCTGACAAGCCCGCCTGCCAAACAACTCAATTAAGCAGAAAGAGAGGCAAGAAAGAGGAGCCCAAATAGAGGAGCGAGAGAAAGGAAGGGAAGAAAGAGGAACAGGAAAACAGAGGAGGCCGAGGGCCGGTGGCTGTCAAGGCCCCATCGCCGAGCCAGCCGGCGTTTTAGCGGGGAGGGACGGCACGACAAAACATGAAGAAAAGAGAGGCGATCTGTGATGTGTTAACTGGAATTCCTGCTTCCAAGGCCACCAAGGGTTCAGAGGGCAAACGGAGGGCCGGGGGTTCATTGCCACACGGACACACACACACACATTCAAGAGGGGAGAATGCCCATGTTTATCTTAATGCTACATACTGTTGATATTAATCTATAGGCGCGCAGTGGCTAACTAGGCATCTCTCTCTCTCTCTCTCTCTCTCTCTCTCTCCCTCTCTCCCTCCCCCCCCCTCTCTCTCTCTCTCTCCCTCTCTCTCTCCCTCTCTCTCCCTCTCTCTACATACATATGAATACACATACATAATATAAATTCTCATGTCATGATATTGAAAAGTTACAGGCTAAAGTAAATCTTACTTTATCTAATCAAATGAGTTATTCATTTCTCTGCAGTAAAGAGTTGTTCCACTCTAAAATCATGTCACCATAAATGTTCACACCTTTTTAATTCAGACTCTGAAGTGTAAAAACTGACACTCCAACCTCAGTTTAACATCAAACCTTCTGGTCCCTAACATACATGTCCATGCATTAAACAACACTTGTCATTTTGAAATAAAGTTGATTTTGGCCACAATATGTGCAAGAAAGCTCTGAATAGATTAAATGATATATAAGTAAGTAAGTATCAGGTTTTTTTGTTTTTTTTTCAAGAAGCTATTAAATCAAGCCTGGCTTTTTTAATTGGTCCTTGGGCCTGTGAGAAACCTCAGTGAAAAACCCTCTTTCCTCTTCTTTCTTTTATGCATTAACACTACTTTCTTAGGGAGGAACGGAATGGCAGCGCAGCTCTTTAGGGGTTTTTTTGTTGTTTTTTTTTACCGATAATCACACTGGTACACCTGCAGCATTAACACGTAAACAGAGAACCCCATTCAACCCATTCAGCTTAAAATCAGCCTGCTATCACGCGCCCTAAAAGCAAAATCACTTGTGAGGCTTTGGAGAGATCATTTCAGATTTCGCAAAGACAATGCGTCCGCCGTGACCACACACCATCTTGGCCCGTCTTTTGCCTGCTTGATAGGGGTAATGAGGACGGGACGGTTTGACGGTGGCCTGTAAAGTTGTAATGAGGAGCGCGGCGTGAATGGGACAGAGGGCTGGAATGGGTGGGAGAGAACACGATGCTTAATGAGCGGGCCGGCGAGCTCAGCGGTAACCCTGTTGTATCGGCTCGGTTTGAGAAAGAAGGGGTGTCAGAGGGGATCGGGAATTCCAGGGTGGGACAGAACAGGAGGGCCTGATGTTATTTAGGGACGGGAATGAATAAAAGCCGGGGTTCGAAAGTAAATGGGGGTCCTGACCAGCCCCTGTGCTCTGCTCATTGTGGAGATGAAATTTATGGCTCAGGACTTCCTAAGCCAAGGACTCCCCACGTTGACTGGTTAAGTGCCATGAAACGCTGCGACAAAGGCCGGAGGCAAACAGCTCTCTGGGATAAGAGGCTGCAGGAGAGGGGGGACAGTGGCGGACAATGTTGGTCGTCCACACCACAGAAACACGTTTTGGGCGCAAGGTGGCAAGGCGGAAGGCACATGTTGAAATCCACATGGAACACTGCCTTTCAACTACCAGGGTCTGCCAAGGCGCTGACGAAACGGTGCCAAGGTGCCTGCTGTCACGCTTCTGGGAAAGGTTACTGGCACATCTGGGATGTTGGAATCTCATTGGGAGTGTCTGAAAAAGATGTACTGGCTCAACAGTTTACCTCTGGTGCGTAATGAAGTGTTTAAGATCACCTAAAAGTTCATTTTGGTTTTTGATATGGCTTTTCAAAATCTGCAGTATTGGCTGTATTTGTCCAGTCATGCTTCTCACTCACCTCGCTTGCAGTAATGACACACTATAATTACACACTAACTATGTCATGCAGTTAAAAAATAATAATGATAATGACCCCAGTAGACATCAACAGTATTTCAAAAATAATCTACATTGAACACCAGACTGTCAGACCATGTCAATCACATGCAAAACCAAGAGATAGGAGTACTATCTCATGCTATCTCTTGGATGCTAACAAGCCTAACAAAAAAAAAAAAACAGAAATTTGCAATTTATATGCACTGACTAACAATGGAAGTTTTGATACTCCTGAAATACGTGAAAATATAAAGTAAATAGAAGACAATAAGCCTGTTGTCTTCAGTGTAGTTGGGGTGCATTTATGTCAAAAACTTCACTCTGGCACTGGTTCGGAACTCTCTTTCATTTGTCCGCTGTTACTCAGGACAGACGGTCAGACAAAAGGTTGTGGTTTTCTGCAAATCTTCAACCCTTAAAGGACTTTCCCAAAAAACTCAGTCCACACAATGCATATACAGCTACGTCTTTAAATATAGCCTCATGTGTGTGGATGAAGCCAAAGCAGGATTGTCGGCTCTGGAACAGCTAGCCGGCAAAGACAAGGAGAATGCTAATGCATTTCTTGGAGAGTGCCAAGAGCAGAAAAGACAGTTTCTGGAATACAAACTATTTCCCCTGCCCTTACTTGGTTCCCTTCACATTGTTCTTAGTGCCTTCAACAAGTTTTTCCCATCCTGTCCGAAAAGATTTTCCTTTCCTTTCAGAAAAAAGACACGTTTCAGTCAACAATGGCACAGGTTTTGGATGAGCTGTGCCTTTAATGAACGCAGGCATTGAGTGCTAAGTCTGCTTCTCCGTCCATTGTCCGGCGAGATCGGTGTGTGTGCGCGTCAGTTTTTTTGTTCACGTGACCGTGTTCGCGCTGTGCCTGCGTGCGCGCGTGTGTGTGTGTGTGCGTGCGTGCGTGCAACATTGTCTTACGAGCTCTCCTCGCCCCATTGAACAACAGTGATGAAATGGAGATGAGTTAAAGTGCTAACACAAAGCCTGAGCAGACCCCTGCGTCGCCGCAACAATGAAGCCACCAAACAGGGGAAAGTGAGAGTCTCTCGGAGAAACAGAGAGAATGAGCTCAGAGTGAGTGCGGGGGGTAGAAATTAAGGAGCAAAACTTAAAGGAGAAAGAATAGAAGAGGGGCCGAAACCATCCTGAGAGCAGGAGGGAAAGGACGGTGGTCGAACAGAGAGCAACTTGGAGAAAATAGCAAGGTAGCTAATCCCAGGGCAGATAAAGCAGCTATATGTAAATTAAAGACGTGAAGTTTGGCCGTCTTACTTTGATCTGCGAATCAGGCTCTCCCTGCCTCCCACTCCTCTCCTCCTTCACTTTCACCCTCTTCTCCTTTCTCCTCCGAAGAAAAAAAAAATCAGGCCTTATTTAGCTTAATCTCACTTAATGGCATCCAGCTCCTCCTTTGTCCTCCCCGATGCTAATAGATTCCCATTCCTTTCAATCGTCACCATTCACATATCTGCCCTACCGTAATCCTCTTATTCCGGCATGGCAATTATTTAGAGTATTTTATCAGTATTACGGTTATGATTATTTTCATTCTTGTTATTCACGCAGGCGGCGCCAAGGGCCGGGCTGTGTGTGCGGCTGAGAATGTCTTCTCCCCCTCCTCCCCGGCGCCTCCCCCCTCAGAGTGAGGCAGCCTTCTTTCTTCCAGAGGGGTGGCAAGTTTTCAGGAGTGAAACCCATTCAGGGGAACACATTTTCTGGGCGTTTGAACATATTGTGAAGTGAGCGTAATGAGTGGCACCGAATCAACCGAAGCCGGCTCCTCAACACAGAGAAACATCAAGAATTTGAGCGAGGAGGACATAAAGGGGGCTAATAATCAAAAGGCTTCCTTTCTGCCCAGCAGTAATTACAAGGGTGGGTTTTGATCTTTCGCTTGTGGGGTGATGAATAGGGGAAGAGATGAGGACTGTTTCACTTTTCTCTCTTTTTTTCTTTTTCTATTTTTTTTTTTTTTTTTTTTTCATATGCCGTGGTGGGCGCAAGAGGCTTTTCACATCAAGCTGCTCATCTCGTCAACAGTTGGGTCCCAGTGAGGGTGGCGCTGAGATGAGAAGAGCAAGAGAAATGCTTCAGTTCACCCAGAAAACGTTGTACATCTGCTTTTTTTGTGTGTGTTTTTCACCAGGTGTCGGCCTTGAAAAATGCATGCTAGGGGAAGTTCTTGTACGATTGATGTTGTTTTTTTAACAGGCTCACCAAATAACTTCAATCAAACTCTGTCTCTCTTGTTCTAAAATCAAGCAACCACTCAGTCTAGCAAATTCTATACAAAAGGACCTTTAAAAGAAATAAATAGATTTTGATGCTTGAAACTCCACATTACCCTCCTGAAAATACTTTTCATACACAGCAGAATAACAAAGATGTTTTTAATTAGCGATTGATTTATTCAGTAAACGTTACAAAAAAAAAAAACAGAGCAGTGAACAATATAAGTTTTGGAAAGTCACAGTATATTTTTGGTTTTAGTTAGTTTGTAAAAAATACATCAGCATTTAGGGAGGCAAGTCTGAGGACAGGAAAAACATCATGTACCAAAACTATGAAAGCAATTTGGAACTTCAATGAATTTCCCAATATCAATAATTACAGATAAAACTCTCAACTGTATCAAAATGAATTAAAGTAGCAAAGATTGAATTAAATCAATACACTAAATGTTTCTCCTTTTGAAATCTGGGATTAAAAAAGCTGTTTCAAAATCAATGCTAAGTATTTGACAATAAAGGGATTGGCAAAATGGAGAGAGGAGAGAGGATTGCTTGATTCAAAAGAAAAGTGAGTGAAATATTTAAACATGTTAAAAATTAAAATAAGAATTAATGTTTTGAATGGGTTTTGCATACATATAACAAGTCATCAAGTCCAATTTCAGAAAATCTCCCAGAAGTGTCACTTTGGGAATCTCGGTGCTGGAGCAGATTGACCAAATCTTGGCAGTCTGCAGACTCCACAGGGGCACAGGGGCCCTCCTGAAGCCCCTGCAGAGCTCCACTGAACAGGGGCCAGAGTGGTCTCCATAGGGCCTGGAGACAACAGAGGGCATTTACCAGCAGCGGGTGACGATGTGGCAGGAGAGGAAGAGGAGGACGATGCCACGGAGGTGAGGAGGGACTCCTGGGTGAGGAGGAGCTGACTGGGGCCGGAGATGAGGGGCCAACCTCCGGTGAACAGCAGCCGCGGCACCGGGCCGGGGTTGACTCCCATCCCCACGCTCACCTCCCCCAGGAGGCGCCGCATCTCCTGCAGAGATGAGCCCAGGAGGAGGATGTAGTTCCTAGCCAGAACCAAGGTGGAGATCTTGGAGAGCCGGCGGCCCGGAGGAGCCCCGGGCTGGTGGGACTGGGCGGAGGAAGAGGAGGAGGAGGAGGAGGACGCAGACAGTGGCGAGGAGGCGTAAGGCACCATCACCTCCCTGAGAGCGTCCATGGCAATGTTCAGGTCCTGCATCCGCTTCCTCTCTCTGCTGTTGATCTTCCTCCGGAGCTCCTGCTGCTCCTCTGGGCTGAGTTCCCGTTGAGGTTTGGCTGCCCTATGGCCACTCTGGAGGCCGTGCATGGACGCCACGCTAAGGCGGGAGCTCAGGTTGAACACCGGGGGGCAGTGGGTTAAATCCTGTACGGCCGCAGGCCCGCAGAGCGACTGCTCCTGGGTCCTGATCACTGCGTTGGACAGCACATTCATCGTTTCCTCAGTTGTGGCAAAAATATTTCTTTTAAGTAAAAAAAAAAAAAAAAAAAAAAAAAAAAAAAGTTGGAGCAGAAGTTAAAAACACTTCACTTCTGGTCTTTAAAAAAAATACACCAAAAATTAAAATGAAATCAGGTCGTCATTCCCTCCACCTGTTGATCTCTCCTTTGCAACAGAATAAAGCTGCCATCCAGCTTAATGAAGAGACATTAAACCTCCTGCTTTGGGGCTTAAGAAGTTTCTGGATGCACAAGTGGGTGGTAAGTGAGAGCTTTTCTCATGGCAGCTCAGTTTTATCTCATATCCACAGCTGCGTGATGCCGGAGTGATAGCTCCCGTGGCAGGAAAAGTGAGCTAAATGCTCCCTTCACGAGCCCCCACCTCGGCTCAACTCCTCCCAGACGCATCGTTCTCACTGGGGTTTTTAATTCTAGCACAATCACTATGCTAATTCAATTCCAACAATTAACAAACATCGGGAGTTCACAATGAAGTCTATCTATATGGCTTGAGGTCGTTTGTTTTGAAAGTGATTTCAACCTCTGGTTAACTTGATTTTGATACGCGTTTTTAATTTGTTGCTCAAAAATGAGTGTATATATCTATATATGGATACAATAATGCATTTGTATTGAAGAAATTTCAACCAATACCATGAATAAATATGCAAGAATGTACACGGAAAAGTCATTAGGGCTGCATGGTGATGATTCAACTGAGAAATGTAGAAATTTAACGGTTGTTTTAATATTTGTTTTAAATTCAGCCATGATAACTATGTTGAGATTTCCCCAGCCTTGGAGGCTTTACTTATTTTTCTCAGTTTTATAACTTCCCACAAAAGGAAGAGGTGCCTCAGCTGTATCAGTGCCCTTTGTGAAATTGCAAATGGCGCACACCTTCTGAAAAGTACAGTTAGCAAATAAAGCAAAGGAACATTTTTTTTTATCTGAGTTCCTCAACACGGATAAAGTTAGTATAAACACATGTGCACAAACACATGTGTTTATTTACATATATGTACTTATATACTTATATATATACTGTATCTGTGCATGTATTTATGTATGTGCAGGCTTGATCCAATTGTGTCCAATCTCACAGGACAAAAAAAGCAGCTGAAAACAAGCCAACAAAACTAGTATCAGACTTTTTTTTGTCCCTGACAGAAAGGGTGCAAGTGCTTTTCCCTTAAGTTGATTAAGCATGTAAACACTAAAATGCAAAACTAAGCGCTTACTGGAATGCACCACTAGACTAAAACAACTTGTGGGCCACGCTAAAAGCGCCGGTGCTTTGCGGCTTGACAGAGAGCAGGTATTAGTGGTAATGGCATTGGTATTAATCTTTTCAGAGAGCAGTTTTGGCAAACGCTGAATGAAGGCATCATTATGCGCTGGAGTTAATTGACGGTTTTAGAGGTGGAGGTTTATTGTTGCTCAGTTTCTGAGCGGCCCGCACAGGCAAATTGGCTGGCAGCGAGCTGGGCACGGTTCCAGGGCCGGGCAGACAACAGGCCAATTGACTCTCACCACAGGTGAAGCTGGCTGGGGGCGCCGAGCAAGCCTGGAAACCTCAAATGTGCCTTTCACGAGTCACAGAGAGACCTCAGCGCCGCGACCGGCGGTGCCTTGCTCGTCCTCTTTTTGCACTCTCCGCTCCCTCCACCTCCTCCACGTCCCGCTCCTTGTAAAAAAAGCCCATCTGAGTGGGATACAAGGAAGGCATGGGGGGTGGGGGGGGGGGGGTGGGGGGGGGAATGAGGGGAAGGACAGCAGCGTCACAAAACAGACAGCAAGTTGTTTACGATGAAAGCAGACGGAGATGCGGAGGAGGAAGACCCTCTCCTCTCTCCCCCCGCCCCCGATTCCCACCGCCGCCCCTCCCCCAGCCGCTCTTGTCCTGTCGCTCAACAAGTGAAAGATGTGTGCGGAGGCGCTTCCCTTTCCCGCCAGTGGTCCGGTGGCGTCCGGCTGGTGCTGTGATTGAAGATGAATGGACGGCTGCAGACGGACAGGAAAGGGAGGGCCCCATGAAAAGGGCCAGGCGGATGGCCCTCGCACCTGCAGGAGAACAGAGTGCAGGCAGCCAGGATGAATGCACGTGTGTGTGTGTGCGCGCGCGTGTGTGTGTGTGTGTGTATGTATGCGCTCGTGCCTGTGAGCTCAATTTGATGTCTAGTGCCCTTCGCACAATGAGAGGTAATAAAGTGAATGGTGAAAGAAAACAAGCTGTGATCGTTTTAACTCTATTTTGGGATCTGGTTTCTGTGTGGAGGGGGGAAAAAGGGACACCTGCAAGGAGCCACACATGCAGAAGTCAGAAAGAAAGAAAGAAAGAAAGAAAGAAAGAAGCCGGTTTCCACCACAGAATGCGTCTCCCCCTCTTCCCCCCCGCCGCCACCCCCCCCCCTCCCCAACGCCATTTCTTTATTATTATTTTCTTTTTATTCTAACAACTCACAAGGGAAAGAAAAGTGAGCTTGATTTGAGGCACATCCGCCTCGCAGCTTCCACGCTCCTTTTGACGAGACTGAGCCAGGGGCAGGAGCGCCGAAGACTAGTCCCTTTATGGTGGAAGGAGTACCATCCATCTGGGCAAGGCTGTCCAATGGTGGGACTGCACCTGGGGGGATAAATGGCTCATCTGTGTGCAGCCATTTCCTGCGGCTGACACGCAGGAAGACACCTCGGCCAAACTGCTGTCTCATTTTTATCCCTTTGAATCCCCCAGATTAGAAATGCAAACTGATTTAAGTGAGGGAAGGGTCATGAGTTTTCATCCAACGGTCTTTCATTTAAATGGTATCTGGTTTTAAGTGAAGCTATATGACTAATTTGGTTATGGTTATTTGTTGAGGTCTCCATTTTTAGCCGTAGTTTACCAATACTAAATAAAATTCCCTTTAGTTAGAAATGATCAGAATTGGAATCCTATTTTGTCCACTTTCGTGCTTGAAATTTACACTCTTTCAAATTTACCCCAATCACTTTACTGTAAAAGTCAACTGTAGAATTGTAAGAATTAATTTGTAATAACAACCAATAGCTTCTATGGCAAATTGCTTGTTATGCTTTGTTTTGATTCACAATTAATTATCAATAAAGTGAATGAAATAGTTCAATGCTTCCATATTACGCCAGATTGTTAGTGTTGGTTGCTTTTGGTGGAGGCTGTAAACAACAAGCTAAATACATGGTTTTCTTATCTATAGCATATTTTAGATGACCTGCATTACTGTTCTCCTGATCATTTGGCTACTCTAGTGCTGTGTTTTTAGTAGTATGTTAAGAGAGTGTCTATGAGTAAACTGGCATGAATACAAGATGAAAATTTAATGGACATATGGACTGGTTTATTGTCGGAAAATTTGTGTGAGATTTTAAATCCATAATCATCATCAACATGTTTGCACAGACGTCATTGCAAAACATCAAATATCCTATTAGTTCATTAAAAATATTTTCACGTCGTTATTTTCCTCTTTGAAGCGGTTTAAGTCGTTGCACCTGCTACCAAGCCTCAGCACCCTGACTGTCCTCTGTTGACAGTATGCTGAGAGGAGCTAATGAGAAATTAACAGTTGCTAGTGACTGATTTCTCCGTGCGCCACAGCGGGCAAGCAGGTGCAGCGGGGACAATGGAAATATACCAGAGCAGGACTTTTTCGAAGGAGGAAAAAGCTTCAAAGCGGGCGCAGCGGACGCACTCGCCTATTGGCCCTAACTCCTGCTTGCTCAGGCCCGGCCAAAGACATGAGAAGATTACAAGCTGTTAATAAGGTGGAACCAATTGGCTGACGGTCTGCCATTGTGCCTCCCAGCATGCTTTGTGGGCGCTGGCCTGGGATAGTCGGCATGTGGCGCTGATCATAGTGTGGCAGAGGATAATGAAGGTGGGAGGGGTGTTTAAGGTTTAAGCCCTTGGGCTGTTTGTGAAAGAGAGCCTAAATGCCTCACTCTCAATAGCTGCACACGCTCAGCTGGTCACGGCTGTTTAAATACAGATGGACATTTGCCACATTCATATTTCACAGGTCTAAGTGTCTAACTGACACTTTCTGTCACATTTTCCCCTCATGTTTTGTTCCTTGGTCCATTTCTGGGCCAAATGTGTTGTCACTCAAGCCTAAGGAAATTCTTTTTCTGAAGTTTCTCATTAGCCTGGCATCCAGTCTAGTCCAATGGGAATCATTTGAAAGTCAACCTAAGGAAAAGTGTTTTTTTGTTGTTTTTTTATATATATATATATATATATATATATATATATATATATATATATATGTATATACATATATATATATATCTTTGTGACAGCCATCCGACTTGATATATATATATATATGCCCTGCGATGAACTGGCGACTGGCCTTCGCCCTATGACAGCTGGGATAGGCTCCAGCAGACCCCCGTGACCCTGAGCTCGGGACTAAGCGGGTATGGAAAATGAATGAATGATGAATATATATATATGTATATATATATATATACATATATATATATATATATATATATATATATATATATATACATATATATATATATATGTATATACATATATATATATACATATATATATATATGTATATACATATATATATATATCTTTGTGACAGCCATCCGACTTGATTCTTTTTTTTTTTTTTTGGATCAAAGTACCAATGCACTTTAACATGGCTATTGAAGAAGGAGAAGATGCAAACCGGAGGCAATGCTAGTACTTGTCCTGGCAACTTGGAAGACTACTTGGTGTATGAGACGGACTAGGAATATTTTGTCCTTTTTGTCTCTCAACTGCCATCTATTGTTGGCTAGCAGCCATGCTGTTGCACCATGCAGGGAAACAAGAAAAGGGGAGTGATATTAGGATAATTTGGAAGATGTGCGTTCCATCTCTCAGTTTGAGAACTTTTTTTCTTGTGATGCTCCTTCCTTATGCCATATTCCACATAAAAACAAGGAGATGGAAACCCAGCTGTAGACTTGTTAGTGACAGCTATCCAAAAACCCATTGTTTGTTTTTACGGTCTTATAAAGTTGCCCCCTAACATAAACTAACCCTGCGATTGTTTATTGTTGTAGCAGATGTTCACCCCTGAAACAGAGGTGCCAGGGATTTGTCGGGTGTCTGCTAATAGGAAAGTGTTGGTTGACCCGGACCCTCCCTTTAAAGTGTCCTTAAAACTCCCCCGATCCCATTTAACCGTGACAATGATGTATTCACAGACACTGAATCTCCATAGGAATCCCTGTCCAAAGTCAAACACAGAGTTCCTTCTTCTCCTTGGTAAGCATTAGTCGGGCAGGGTATCCCAGTCTGATCAGGGTCGCCAAGGGGGCGGGGTAAAATTTGGTCTTTTTGGGTTTCATCAAGGGTACAAGGCCATGGGTGGGTTTTCAGAGGTTAGTCCCTTCTGCATGGAGGGCGGTGCTGCATGGCCAAAGTCACTGTTATAGGGAATGCTGATAGCAGGATGATGGATGAGGATACTAATCACAGAAATGAGACCCTTCAAAGCAAGAGGGAAGAAGCCGTCACCAAATGCATGTGCAACCAATACAGCTCCATAGCAAAGAGTGGTACAAGCTAAATTATCCACAGTGCACTTTTCAAGTTTAGGCTTACAATACTTCATACTTGTCTCAGTTTCACAGAACAGTCCTTGTTTATTTTACCTTTGTCTTCCCTTTTTTCTTTTGGACATTTATGTCCTTACATGTGTTTTATAAAGCTGTGAATGGGCCAACACTGATCTGGCTGCAGTTTGAAAATGTGTCATACATTGCCAAATATGTCTATGGGCTGTTTAGGAAACTTAAATAATATATTGGCTACTTGTACAGACACGTGCTGGTTGATTGTCCCCGGAGGTTGCCCTTTGGATGCGTTTCACGCTCAGCCTGCTGGGAGGAACCAGGATACGCTGCAGGAAGCACATCTCCCAGCTGACCGATGGACCACCGATGGATCCGCCAGCAAGACAACTGAACCTTGCCTGCACTTCGTTGCCGCATTGTTCATTTGTATTGAACAACTAACATTAAATGTTGAAGTTTTTATATTCAGATCACAACCACGGTCATCAGAGAAGACTCCAAGCATTCAGCAGCCATGGTAAGAAAGACCTTTCCCTTGATACATAGAAATCCTGTATGGGGGCAGAAATCTCTGGGCTGGTAGCCATCTGACTTGACTTTTTTTTGGACCAAAGGGCAAGAATAAAAGGCAGTATAGATTTGGTGGATGGCTTTTCAATGCCAAACTCTGAACACTTGGGTTAGAGTTCAATCTTTTGCTCCTTGGTTTGAAATATTGGTTCGCTTCAGACTGCTTGTTTTGCTGTGTGTTTAACGTGTTTAGGATGACTTATCCACACAAAACCTCGGCATGGCAGTCCGCCAGATGGATGCAGTGCATGTAAGATGATTCTTTCAGGTGCTGATGGACACATCTGTCAGCCAACAACCCTATATCACACACAAGCTCACACCCAGTTGACCCTTAGCCAAGAATCTCTCCGCTCTGGCTTGCAGCCTCCTGCTTCTCCTCCTGCAGCTCAATGGCCTCCTACTGTGCTCCTGCTCCTCGCAACCTCGCAGCGCATTAACATAAAATCCCCACTAAGACCAGGGAGATCAGCAGCCACCACTCTCCTTTTCTATTCAGCCTCCAGTCTCATTAAACTGAAGCAGGTTTATCGCAGATGTTGTCCAAACTCGCGATAGCCCTCCCACTGAGAACTTTGTGCAATTCTAAGTGTAAGGTGATAAAAAAAAGAAGTTAAATGAAATGCGGTAAAACTTAAAGTTTATGGGAAGAGAAAAAGAGAAACAAACATGGTGATTGGTTGATGTATATCATACTTTGAAAGGAGCTGACAACAAACTGAGTGTGGCGCTAATTTCATTTGCGAAACATGGGAACCTCCAGGGAAGCGGCAATTCAGAGGGCAAACATATGTCGCAGGGCAACATGATATCAGGCTCCAGTAACTCGACAAATTGGAGTTGGTGTTATAGAAACGTCTTATGGTCACCCGACGGCTTCGGCGGTGGAAAAAAAATGTACAAACATCAAGTGCAAAATTACCATTTCGTTTGTGGGGTCAATATGTGAGATCTTTGTGGTAAATTGGACACAAGTGCAGCACCGTCATCAGCAGATCCGTTTAAATTGATTGGGGAAAAAAATACAATTTTAGAATTAAAAAAGGTGTTACTTGTGCCAGAGACGTTTCCTTTCATTCCCCTCATTGTTTTCCAAATAGACCCTTTTCTTTTAGAGAACCAACATTTATCTTTTTATGTATTACCCTATTTAAGACCAATATAGCCGCCTACCTCTTCTTTACAAGGTTTGATAGCCCTGGCCTTCTCCACTGTGTTCTTCTGTTTAAGATCCTGCGTCAGTACAAGATTTGACACCAGTGGACTGACACTGGTCTGGCGTTTCCTCACGACGCTTCAGTTTGTCAAAATCCTGTCATGTTGGGTTCCTTTGTCCAGACGCCCAGCTGCCATCAGACGTGGCTGTCTGGGCCTCTGCCAAAAAAATAGAGGACAGCAGCATAAGATGTCGAGCAATCCATATGGGACACCAATATTTTCATATTCATATTGCCACTGACCACTGTCAAGGAGACTCTTGGTAGCCTTGTGGTCCCGGGTAAAACAAGAACAGAAGAACAACACGGGTAGTGGGTAGTGCTTCTGCCTTGTCGTCCAAGCGTAAGTCGTAAATTGGACAAAATTAGTCAAATTGGACAAGATTCGCCAAAATGTACATGGCGTTCACGCAATAAGTTATTTTAAGTTCATCAGTGAGACAGGTTGCGGTAAGTAAGTTAGTGTGTTTGTAGAAAACAAAGCTAGTAGAAAGGAGAAAAAAGAAAAGCAAGCAATATTTAAAAGTAAGGTTAACACAAAGTCACTGGATATCTTCAAACGTATTGCAGCGAATAATGGCCTCTTTTCGGACTCCTCTTAAGACATTCCACCACATTCACCTGGTTGGATAGATTTGTATTCGTGGGGTGCAACACTGATTTGAGAAGGGCTGGACAGAGGTTGTACACAATGATCTCTATGGTTGTTGTTTTTTTTTATTAAACTCTAAAGTTGTTGTTCTGAATGGGTCTAGCTTTTGTTCTTACTTGTCTAAACTTTAACCTTGATCTACTTTTCAATCCGACACCAGAACCAAAACGAAATTGCATTTATTTGAACATGGCACTACCAAAATACATGTTAGTAATACATATTACTGTAAAAGCAGTGTAATTACTGAAATATATTGATACCCATGAGCGTAAACGTTTCGGACCGTGTGTGGCAGGTGCACACATTATACTATATCACTTCCCCTCAATGGACATCAGGAGGCCTTCATTCAAAGCCCAGTCCACCCAGCGGACCACCAGTCCCCACTGGCCCTCGGTGCACCCCTCTGCGACCTCTGTGTTTCTGCATTGGTCGATTCATGTCCTGGTCCTGCACTCCTCAGATCCACTTTGATGTCTAATCCCATCCTGACTGTGTCCTCCTTCAGTCCACGGAGCCGCTCTGCCAGTCATGAATATCCAAAGGTCTGCTTACTTGACAGGATTATCCCCCCCTTTCAAAGCCGCCGGGGACAATTCTTCAACCACAAAAAAACACACTCAATGGATCTTCTTCGCTCCCGCTTTGTTTCTTTGGCTCTCCTTTGCTCCCTCACTCCCTTCTGTCTTTGTCCATCTAGGCTTTCACTAAACATATTGATCCACCCGATCCAGGAGTTCATCTGCCGCTCTTCATAGATTATTGGGCACACAGACAGACATAACTATTGCTGTTGAGCACCGAGAGACATCCTGGTTAATGATTAAATGGTACAAACTACCCAGAGATTAGAATTGGCAAAATGAAAGAATTTCCCTAAAGGAATTTAGTTTTTCCCCAAATGGAAGAAATTTGTAAAATTCTGACCATTTAATAAAATTATCAGCATGAGTCGCAGTCATATTTCTATATTTACATAATTCAAAGAACAAAGGGATATGGAAGCAGCAGGATTTGGACCCCAACAAAAATTAATAGTTATGATCTAGAATTTCTGTGTCTATCTTTAAAGAAATGTATCCAGCGTATGATGATATATTGCTGTATTCTCTTAAAATCATTACCAATAATCCCAACAATGTCCTTGTTACTAGCAAATCCAGACAGGAGGCAACGAGCACAGATCCCAAATCCAATTTGCTCTATCAGAAACAGAGATTGTGAGTCTCGCTGAGTCTCATGAGTCACCTGGACAGTGAATGAGTTCACTTTACATGCAGGGTCTCAACCACGCAGTCCGTGCACAAGTACTTTTACTTGTCTCGAGCTGAGATTCTAGCTGGAATCAACCACGCAGGTTAGCTATAGCTTGTGGGAACTACTGTGGATTTCTGTGAGAGGTGTAAAGCTTTATTATCAGGCTTTTTAGCTCAGAGCTGCCGTACAAGTTTCTACAGGTCTTGGCGAATGATTGTTTTGCACAGTATCCCGTTTCGCGGAACGTGAGCGACGAAGCGTCACTTCACGGAATTACTCTGACTCGAAGGTAACCGAGTCATCCTGGCTGTGGTCAGTATTTTTCAACTGACATGGGAAAAGTAAAACCTGAATTGTTCTCAGCTCTGCAGTCTGGGTGGCTAGTACCTCAGCAACCACTTGTTGCCGTGCTGGGTATTTGCGCCACTCGCACTCTCTCGGTTTCTCTCCGTGTGTGGATTTCACCACAACGTTTAATGGCGGTTAAGGCTGAGCAGATGAGTCTGATGAGCCCAGAGTAAACACCAGTCCCATGGGAAAGAGCGGCCTTTGAGGTCTCATATTCACCTTATAGCGGGACTTACTCCCTTGTAAGTGTTAAATCCTGCCTTTGTTTCCAGCTGATTCTCTGTTTGGTTATCTTCTCTCACTTATTCCTTCTTCGCATCGTCATAGACTCTGTTTCTTTTTTCTGTTATTCGGGCAACCTTTGATGCATCCCACCAATCGTTAATCCTTTGGGCTAACACAACATGATGTGCCAGGCTGAAAGAGTCTACATCTGTGCTGCGTTTTTTTCTTCTTTTTTTTCGGGAGGGTTTAAATCCAGTTACAACAGTGTAAGACTGATGCTCCCCTTCTGTCCAAAGTTATGAATATTTAAAGTGCATCGGGACCGTCCCCACATGCTCAGCATCAGTCAGCCTGCCACCAACAGAGGCGACGGAGCTACTTATTCAAATCCAGGCGCAGGCATCAGAGGCCCAGCTGCTGCCCGGGCGATTTCTCAGACGGAGCTGGAGAAAACTTACTTCAAGTTATAGGCTCAGTATGAAAGATTGAATAACATTAGAGACAGAAGTAAGAAAGCATATTGCGAAGAAGAACCTGCTCTTCGTGTGAATATGCATTCCAGCCTATGAAAACATGTATTCATGTCATAAAACAGAAACTTTATAATACATTTCTGATCATTTTGAAATGGTGCTCTGAGCACCAGATTATCTGAATTTACTGAATAAAAAAAGTGACTTTTATGCCAGATGTCAGTTTTCCCCAGTTTAGAGACACAAATAAATACTAATGATGATGACAAAACTAACTGCAACCACTTGGTTTGCTGTAAAGTTTTGTTCAGAGCAAAGGTCCTATAGGTGAAAATAAAAAGCGACAAAAAATAACCTTAATAGCTTGGTATTTATGAATCAACAAGCATAATTTAAAACTATAAATCCTTCCCTTGTTTTATCTGATGCAGTAATCAACAGTATTTGATGGGCAAGAAAATCTTTGTGATGTGCCAATTGAGTGCTGCAGGAATGCAACCACTAAGTCAGAAAAAAAAGCAAAGGTGAAAAATTGAATGTATCATAGCTGCTCCTATGCATCTTTCATTTTTTTTTTTTTTCTGATAAACCAAAAATAATATAGGAATAGATGACCTGTGAAAAGAATGTGGACTCTTGCACCAAATGACCTCTCCTTCGCTGCAGCGTCCTACAAAAACACTGAAGGACTTTGAATAATTACATTTCAGTAATGAGACGAATAAACAACTGCGCACATGAATATTCAAAGATTTCGTTCATATCGTTCCAGCTTCAGAAGCCTTTGGAAAACATTGCAACCGCATGCACAATCTGCTATGCAGCTGCTACCTTTTCCCTAAAAACCCTACCAGCCCCTTTGCCTGCAGAGCTCACCGTCTCTCAGCTAGGGATTGCTGTGGCACGTACTTTGTAAACCTAATGACCCGTGGTAAAGTTTGCCAGTGTTGCCATTTTAAAATATCCGGGAGAAAATCATTATCTGTATGAGCAAAGAGTTATGCCATTAAAATGTTCTGAGAGACCTTTGCAAATGGAGGCAACCTACGGGTGCAGATTCAGTCATTGTGCTTTGTGCACGTGTGCATGTGACCTCACTTTGTTGCATATTCCAACTCCAACTTATTTTTGCGCATGCATGTAATTGGCTGCTCTCTAGGTTTTATTTCCCCATTATAAGCTGTTATTTATTTACACTGACTATGAGGACTGGGATTTTTTTTTTTCAAGTTGAAAAGTAATTATTTATCATGACATGAAATATTAAAATGTCTAAACTTCATATGAAATGTAAAAAGAAGTTGAGAATGTTTTAACCACTGCACCATATTTATTGGGCCAGATGAACTGATAACAAGAGGAAACAATGCATAAAAATGACTGCATTTAATACATTTAGGAACAATTCTGCAGAATTTTTATTCCATCAAAAACATTTGATTTGTTCTTGTAAAAACACAGAAGAAGAAAACTAGTTAGATTAGAATAGATTTGTTAAATTAAAAAATGAAAATCCATGAGTTGAAAAAAAAGGCCTTATAAAATATTAAGTTGCGTCCTTAAATTAAGAGAAAACACTAATTGTGGGAGGGATTATCATTGTGAAATTGGCTCATGCGATAGGTCTTTGGAAATTGATGGGGCCGCTGTTATTTCATGAAAGAGGACAGAAAAAATACATCACAGACTTTATTTTCAATTGGCAATTAATCGTCTTTATTTATTTATTTTTACAAATCAAGCCCCAAGACACAATCAGAGATCCATCAGAAATCCCCGTCGAAAATAAGCAATAAATATCATTTTCATATTTTTAATTAAAAAAATAAAGAAGTGGTCATCGTTCGTGTGCGGGACAGAGAACAACTGTCTGGTGGAGAGGACGAGAAGGTGGAAACTGGCGAAAATGATGGACAGAATAAAGCAGGTGTCGCGTGTACGGGTTCCCCCAAAACACATTCGCTCTAATATATAATATCTGCCACTATTTCAACGGAATAATCAATCTACATATTTACACCCTATGAATTGGAGCATTGTCCCCTATAGGCCGCGGAGAACCAAACAGTACATCATCAATAAGGACCCAACTTGATTCTCAAATTAGTGACAGAGGCAATCAAAGACTTCCACGTTGTGCTTAATAGGGACATTTAGGGACAAACCACTGTTACATTTCAAGTTAATTGCAATTAAACACTACGTTAGTTATAAAACCCTAAAGTCCGAGAAAGGAACAACAACAACAACAAAAAAAAAAAAAAAAAAAAAAAATAGGCAGCGTCTTTACAATCTCCGGTACGCAACAGATTCAGCGACAAAGATAAATTAAAAAATAAAGTCTAATGGTGTGTGTGTGGAAAGAGTCCTGGGAAAAGTTCCCATCCGCGAGGGAAGTTTTGGAGTCACTTGGAGTCGCTGGCCAGCCTCGGCATAGTCACGCTGCTCATGCTGGACACGTGAGGAGGGGGCACTTGGCACATGCTGCACGGACAGGGCATCCCGGTGCCGACGCCCCAGTGCTGGAAGCTGCTGCCCAGCGGCCCCGCGCCGGCTGAGGGCGCTTTAATGAGTCCGTGGTGGGGCCTGACCGACGTGACGGCGGCGATGCCCGGCACGGACAGCGAGGCGCTGGAAACGGCCGCCGGCGGCAGGAGCGGGTGGTGCACGGCCGGGTGCGCGGCGTGGGAGGCCGCCGGGTGTCCCGGCACTGGCCCGGCGTGCGTCATAGTCCCGCAGGCGGACGGGTGGAAGCCGCCGTGGTGTCCGCTGCTGCCGTAGATCTCGCTCAGGAGCCGCTTCATCTCCTCCAGGGAGTTGCTCAGCATCAGGATGTAGTTTCTCGCCAGTAGCAGCGTGGCGATTTTCGAGAGCTTGCGCACCGACGGCCCGTGCGCGTAGGGCATGACCTCGCGGAGTCCGTCCATGGCCACGTTGAGGTCGTGCATCCGTTTCCTCTCGCGGCTGTTGATTTTGAGTCGGATGGTCTGCAGCTCGTTCTCCGACAGCAGTTTGCGGTCCTTCTTGGCCAGACGGAGCGCGAGGGACTCCTCGCTGATTGCGGAGAGGCCGCGCAGGCTCGCGATGTCAGTGGGGGAGTCGCTCTGCGTGGAGGACACGGCGCCGGAGAAGCCGTGCACGGACTTTTTCAGGGTGGCCAGGAAGAT
Source organism: Nelusetta ayraudi (assembly GCF_046127955.1). Lineage (NCBI taxonomy): Eukaryota > Metazoa > Chordata > Actinopteri > Tetraodontiformes > Monacanthidae > Nelusetta > Nelusetta ayraudi. Next base: position 4,934,669 of record NW_027466081.1, on the reverse strand, counting down.
GTCGTCGACTTCGGGGGATGACGCTCGGCTTGTATCGGAGTCCATGTTGTGGTGGGTGCTGCAATGTGACCTGCAGGGGTTGAGGGGGGGGGAAAACATGGATTAGTAAAAGCAAGACAGATGTTCAATCGATATGTATTTGCAACCGACGATTCACAGACATTTGGGTGCATAATGCTATCGCTTTAATATATAAATAGATCAAATAAAATTGACTATTGAGATAATTCCCGCTGGGATGACTGAGTTTTTATCATGCGTAAAATCACTTCGGCACTTGTTTGTTTTTTTGTTTTTTGTTTTTTCCCGTACTTGACTATTAATCGGACAATATAAAAATAATAAAACTGGCATAACATCTCAATCACATGACACCAAGTCCAAAAAAAAAACGTCTGAAATGTCCAAATAGAAATAATTAAACACCTACCAAGAGCGTCTCCAAATGTGATGGTGAGAACTTGAGAAAAAAAAAAATTACACTCCTGCGCGTCGGATCCAGTTGTTAGCGACGCCAAAACGCATCTGACAGCCCATTTGGCACGCTTACGCGCGACCGCCGGGTTTTATAGCGGGGCTGAGGGGCGCAGAGGACGGGTCACCAGGACAACGCGCTAACTGTCCCGGCTGCCTACGCGCGACCAATCAGCTCCGTGCTGCCACCAGCGGGAGGCGGGGTGGGCGGGGGGGGGGGGGGGGAGGAGGGGGGTTGACGGAGGGTGACAGAGGGCCCTCGAGCCTGATGTAATTAACACAGAGCATCAAGTGAAATCAGACACACTCCCACCCACATATGGCCCCTTCTTGTGAAAACGTTGGCCTGCGTCTGGTTGTTTTTTCTCCCCCCCCCATCTCGCAGACAGAATTTCGTTTTTTCATAAGAGAGTGGCGGATCCCCGCAAGTTAGAATGATTTTTAAGGCTACAATTTGATTTAAAATAAACAAATAAATAAAATTTTAAAAATCATATCTTCAACGGCCAAAAATAAATTTAAAAAAATGAAATAGGGTACAAATTACGCGAGATAAATTAGCACCGTTCAAATATATTTAAACGCATTAATATATAATATTTAACGTTAAAAAAATATCTAATACTAAAAAAATACAAATAAAATAAATAAATAATAAAAATCGTTCCCCGATAGTCGTTAAACTGTCTGTCCGAGTACAAAATCGCCCCCTGACCCCCATCCCAAAGTCAGCATAACTGATCGAAGGCCGATGAGCGGCGCAATATGTCTCAGCCCCAGCGGTCAATGTGCGGCGGTTCCCCGCACATTGACCGACCGCCGTGGTCCGGCAGCAGCTGCTGCTCAAGTGCATTTTTAACGTTACTTAATGAAGTGTGCGAAATTGTTTTTAACGGTTAGGATCCGTAACATTTCAATTAGTCGCCCGTGAGCGATCGCAGAGCGGGCCCGACACAAGTGGCGGCGGTGGGGGCCCCGGCCGGTGGGTTTCCTCCTGGATGCATAACTGAATGTGACAGCGGCATTGTCCCAAAAATATGACAAGCTGTGGTGTGCAGTCGGACGCAATCAGCGTTAATTGCCTCAACAGGTTGCTCCGTTTTGGCAAGTGTCGGTTTGGAGTTTCCCATAGAGACCGATAATGAAGTTTATAACCTTTTAAGAACCAGTTCCATTTAAAAATAAATAAATAAATAAATAAATAAAAATCTATCAAATTTCTTAATGTTATTATTTTTCAATCTAAATTCAAGTAAACTTCAATGAGCTTCCAAATTAAGCAATTTATAAATTAAATCCATTCATATTAATTCATTTAAATTGCAAATCATTTGAAAAGCCCCTATGATAAACATTTAGCTTTGTTTACAAATAACCTTGTGTTTGTGACTCTTTAAAAAAAAAAAAAAGAAATCCACGAGTTCGGCTTTAACGGTTCTCTAGCAGCCAATCATAATCGAATGCTGCCGTCATCGTCAGTCACGTGCCAGAGCGTCCAGCCAGCCGTTTCATGATATCAAGGTAATCACACACACACACACACACACACACACACACACACACAACACACACTTAAATGTGACTGTGATGGGGGCGTTTACACGCTGTGTGTGTGTGTGTGTGTGTGTGTGTGTGTGTGTGTGTGTGTGTGTGTGTTTGAGGGAGAGAGAAAGGGAGAGAGAGAGAGAGAGAAAGAGAGCTCACTTCATTTCATATTCCAACTTTGCATACCAATTGGCTACTACAGGGTTTTGTTTTCCCATAAGTTGATATTTACTTAGATTCAATGAAAAAATAAAATAAAAAGCAAAGTTTAATGAATGGTCGATCATGAGATGAAACTTCACACAAAAAAAGAAATGAAAGTAAAGAAAATGTTTTCACGACTGCTGTTCAGGAAAATGTATTTTACATACACCTCCAGCGGTTTGTTTACCTGCATCACAACTGGTCGGAAATGCCGCACACATTGTGAGTCACACTGGACACATGTTACACATGCTTATACACTTGAAGTGTTCCATGAGCAAAACGCATTGACCAAACTTATGGACAAAATATCACCAGTGTATTTACCCATGAAATAGTATACTTCACAAAAAGGAAAATAAAAGCATGTAGTGGAATTTGTCTTGCTCTTTTAATGCAAAATCACAATCTTCCGGATTGAAACTTTGCAGGAGATTTTGAACTTGACTCCACGGATTTCCCCCTATTTGAAAGATAAAGCGCATTCTCGCAGTTGTGCGTTGGCTTCAGTGAGTGTAATTCCACTGCAAAACCAGAATAAACTCCTTTGTTGTTCCTCTTTATGAATGCAACTGCACTTCATCAGCATTTCTTCACCAAGAGAGACCTCCCCATTCTACTGAATGAACTAAAAAAAAAAACAATGCTGTTTGGAAAAAAAAAGGGATTTCAATGCACTAATTCAATTCAATTGGAATTACAGTTTCATTTAATTTGCACAGTGATTCCCAAACTGAACTGTGAGAAACAGCCCTCAACGGAACCGTGTATTCTCCCCCACATCTGACTCTCAAGAACTGCTCCCCTCTCTGCCGCCGTCTCCGTCCTTCTTCCTCTTTCTGTCCATCAGTCTGGGTGGCAGTAGGCCCAGTGCTGCGGTGAATACCAATGGTGAGGAGGAGCATATGTGAGCCATACTTAATCCTGCTAATCTGCCTCCAAAATAAAAAAAAGAAAGGGAACAAAAAAAGCAGAAAATAGAGGAGGGAGGAAAAACACGAGAGAAGGTTTCTCTTTCTTTCTGAGGAGCTGACCGGCTGAGGCCAAATGAACTGAAAGACGTGAATAATATCCTGGCTCTCCCCCTCGATCCCTTTCTCTGCTAAATCTTGGAACGAAATGAAGCAAAATTCTCGCTTTTGTTGAAAGGTGTAGTGAGGGACATGAGATGCAGCCTGCCACCACTGCTGTTACCCTGAGTGTTTGTGTAGCATTGGTTTCTAATTCAGCGCCTCATCTCGAATGGTAAAATTTGAACGCAGCAAACTACACAAATACTCATCATCTGCCAGAGACATATGTCACAATGCCTGAAATTCCAAAATTAGAAATGATAGTTGAAATTAAAAGCCAAACTACTAAGAACTGAAATAGAAAGTACAACTGCATGTTTATATTAATATTTGGTCACTATAAAAATAAATGTCCTGTTTAATTTGTTAAAAAAAAAAAAAAAGAAGCATTTGTACTTCCATCGCAAGTTCACTTGTAATGATGCAGCTGCATTGCTAAGCCACGTCTCTCCAGAAGACCCTGACGTGTGTCTGCTTCAGGTCTCATGTTAGCCTGAAATCACAGTTGGCATATAAAAGATGTCAGCTCAAGAGTAATGTAAGAAAACAGGGGTTGTCATTGTCAACGTTTTTACAAGATGGTTCTTTGTCATTGTAATGTCAATTTCCTATCATTCCTTAAAAACCTTCAGTTCGTACCAATTCCACTCCCGAGGGTGAAGACTAGAAGGTCCGGTCCGTTATTGTGGGTTTACTTTTCTTTATTAAACAAAGTCTAAAAATAAAACAAACTCTTTGTCCGAACTGAAGCTTCCTGCTTGAGTGCTCTCCCACTTCCGGTGCTCCCTCTCCTCTTCCTCTCACCTACGCCCGACATATGTGCTTCCCCCAACTGCTGCCACCTTGTGTCAAAAATAATAATGAACGCTAAAACAATACAAAAAAAAAAAAAGACAACAAAAAATAAAACAATAACGTGCCAACATCAGATGAAACCGCTGCTACAACCATTATATGTCTCTGAATCTCACACACTGGGGTCCTAAAGTGGAGAAAAGCTTGTCAGGCTACATCTGAAGCTATATATTGACGTTGCAATTTGTGAATATAACTCTAAATTACAATTGCAATGACAGGAATAAGAATACACAGATGATTGTATAGCAACAGAGATATCCTGTCCAAGCAGAGAAAACTCCTGGGAATTTTTTTTTTTTAACCAAATCCAAAAAGTAACATGGCTCTGTAATGAGATTATTTAATTGATTATATATGTGCAACACCTGTAACACTTAAAGTTTGGTATAAATTCAATTTTGAGATTAATGATGAACAATGAGCTAGTTGGGGTGAGAAAAATCCATCTTTTCTTTGCATTCACTCTTTTGGAGGTAGAGTGTGTACTAAAATGCAGACTTCTGTAAATAAGCCCTTTATGATGTCACAGAGGGCACTGTTACCTCTCCAATGTCAGTGATACACCCCAAGTCAGGTGATCCTTTTGTTGTTGTTTTTCCACAATGCAACAACGCAAAGCATCTGACCTAAAAAATAGCTTTAGAGAACAATTTCAAGATCATCTGTCATATCTGACCACGCTAATCTAACTCAGTCGCACTAATCTGCCTCCATCTTTGGCAAGTATGAAGAAGTCAACAAGACTCATTACATCCCCGACATGATCATCTGCGGTGATTCGGGCTGCAGGGGGAGTGAGTCCTCCGGGCTTCTTTCTGTTCCAGTGGCTGGACACTGCTAGCTTCTGCTGGAAGGGGGCTTTATCTCTACAACAGCTATTAGGCGGTAATTAAGTCCTAACACTACAGAGCCTCCCATGGTTACTATAACATAACTGCAAATGGGAAGCTTACAAGCTCCTTTAGACGGCATGACAAATTGAATGGAACTCATTGGGCTTCGGCTATTATTCCAGCAGCCCCATCTGGCTGGGAAAAGATAAAGGGGATTTGCTGAAGGTTGTGAGGGGTTGAGTCTCCATGCTCGCTCTGTGTGTGTGTGTGTGTGTGTGTGTGTGTGTGTGTGTGTGTGCGAGTGTGCGTGAGGGATAAGGAACGAGGTGGGATAGAGGGGGCGGTGAGTGGGGTATGGGGGCAGAGGGGGTGTCTCTGACCAGTGTAAGGAGTGTTTTGAGGGCTCCAGGGGGATTTTTTTTCTCTCCTCCCCTCTTTGGTCTGAGCCTCAATTCAACAGGCAGACCGAGATTTGCTTTGGCCAAATGTTACAAATGTTTCGACAACCTGGTCTCTGATCCTCAGGGGTCACACAGGAGGGCACGGGGGGTACAACGGCTTTACGCCCAGAGATTTAACAAAGCAGCATGAGGATGAATATATTCACACTTGCATTCACTCCCTCAGGCCTCCAGATGCTTGTTTTTTTTTTTTTGGGTGGGAGGCAGGACTGGGACACACTCTGCCGAGAGCGAGCCAGCTGGCAGATTGTGCCTATAGTGCGTCCGTGACCAAACTTGTGTGGACAAAAAAAGTGTCACGTTAGCTCGAGTGAGTCGTCCATTTTCCAAAAAGGGGCGGCGGGGGGGGGGGGGGAAGCATTTTTCACTTTGCAACAAGCAGGTATATTACAAAGTATTTTCTTCCTCATGTCAAAATGGTCATATATGTAAAAAGGTGTCGTCAGAAAAAAAAATGCATGGACAATTGCAAGCCTTTTTCCCCGGATAACATTTTCTCTCCCATGTGAAAGCGTGACGACACCGTGTATCCAAGCAGTATCCCTGCCCCCATCCCCGTATTTGAACGCTGTCAATTTTGTTGCAGGACTTGCTGTATTTGACGCATTTGTTCGCAAAAAATAAACACATGAGAGGTATAAAAGATAAGAGGTATACATGATCGGTCGAATTAACAGTTTCATAGCACATAAGGGGCCAAGCAGTGTGAATGTGTGTGAACCACACGCTCCCCTCAAAGGTCTGATATCCACAACTGTGCATTTTAGGGTATTTTATTTTGAAAAGGGGTGCACGCAAAAGGATAGACTGATGATATGTGGGGTGTTTGACACCTTTTGACGTTACATATATTAATAGATGAAACAAGGAAACAACTTTTGCATAATAAAAGCCTAAAGGCCTTCTGAGGGCAACATTCTGATGGTATATTGTAGCTGCTTAATTATTGTTTCTTCAAACCTCACATCATTGTGTTTGTACGTAAGTGATGAAAGTTGAGAATTGCTGTCGTCGACTCCCTTCTTCCTCCGCACAACGGCCAGACGAGGTGAGCACATCCTCCCTTAGGTGTCACTTTTGTCATCACCAGCCCTGCACGTTTTTGCATTCGCTGCATCAGAGCAAGATACAAGGGCTGCAATCATCTATGTGCAACTGAAGTTAAACGAGAGCCTGGGAGTTGAGAGGAGCGTCTGAAGTCGTAACAGGCGGCCTTTGTGCGGGTCCAGCCGCACAAAGGCAAAATTTATCTTTGTCATTGTGTCTGCGGCCTCAATTCGGCTGAAAGTCACCGATGGCCGTACAGTATCCTCGCCGCTGCATCACAAAGGACATAAAGGGGTCTAATGATGGGGATCCACCTAGCTTAACAGGCTCCCATTCAGACGGCGATTGTCAGAAGGCCGGGAGACAATAGGTGGAGGAATAACAATGGTGTTCACAGACAGGCCCGGCCGTTCCCGTTCTGTTGCAATTAGCGTCATATGGAGGGGCCGAGAGGACGGCTCGCATTCCTCCACTCTCACTACCGGCCCTCTTGTCCCATCACACAGCCTCTCGTCACGGCAAACAAAGAGGCGGAGTGGTATATGACCAACCCACTGCTAACCAGCTGTCAGACACCAACACGCACAGACATAGGCGTGGTGTCCATAGAGGGGTTGCAGCAGCCAATTGAGCCACCGCTGCACTGGAAGTTAGAGCACAACCCTGATGAGACATTTCAATCATTTCTATCTCTGTCTTAATCCCTCGAGTATATTATTATACTAAAACAGCATATATTAAGTGTTGCACTATAGGAATTTGCATTGTAGTCCTGCACCGATTGAAAAGCTGGCAGAATATGAATGTTGATTTCTCATCACTATACTTAGTCCTTTAAATGCACTTCCTATGTTGTATTGTTTTATGAACTTAGCCACTGTGTAGAACAGTAATATGTCTCTCGCCTTTTATTGAATTTCCCAAGGAATGAGAAATATGTGCCCTTGGCTCTTCAAACCAGTTATCAGTGGCAGATCTTGAGCCACAAAGTGCAGGTCAGTTACAACAACACAAGCCAAGTGTTTTTCCACTCTCTGAGGCCATCTTTAAAAAAAAAAAAAAAAAGAAGCAGATTTGGAAGTAACACAAACAACTAAAACCATGTATTTTTTACTTGGGGCTGTAAACAGAGGGCTAACTATGCTGTTGTGTTCTGTTGAGATCTATAGAGTTTATTGGATCAATAATCACGCAACGCCACTCGGGTCTGCTGTGAAAAACACACATTTCACATTGGGTAAAGTGCAGGGCATTTAAAATGCATTTCATCCTACTATGATGATTTATTGCAGGTTAAAAACAAACACTAGCGGCAAAATTAGATCAAATTACGGGTAGGTTTGCCGGAAAGTGCTTCCAGGTTCGTATTAATGCGATTTTGGGGGGTAATAGGACACAGGGTTGGCGTGCACGCTAGCCCTCCTCCGTTTCTCTCGCAATTAAGTCGTTTTGCCTTTTTTGGAGAATGAATGAAGGAGGGGAAGGCGAATCGGGCCGCTGCTTGTTTAATTAAACTAATAGCAATTAGCGTTCCGGTGACGCGCTCCGAGCGCCATTAGGGACACGAAGAACAGAGAGGGTTTGGTTTTGCCTGTGTTTGAGCGAGAGAGAGAGAGAGAGAGAGAGAGAGAGACATAAGTGGTCGCACGTATGCCCATTATGTATGTGAGAATTTTTGACCGTGTGTGTGTGTGTGTGAGTGTGTGTGTGTGTGTGTGTGTGTGTGTGTGTCCTCACTTCCAGTCCATTGAGCTGCGGCGCCGTTGCACTCTCCGCTGCCCTGGTTTTGGACCAACTGAACAGAATGCACGGAGCGAAGGGAAGGCGGGAGGTGATGGGAGAAAGCAGGAGGGGAGGAGGGGTGAGGAGGAGGAGGGGAAGGTGGGGCACTTGGAGGGGTGAGGGGGGGGGCGCTGTTTGTCACTGTGAATCGGCTCAGGGTGGTTCACATCATCTGGCCATTGATGGCCGCCCCTCCCCTGTTGTAAAACAAGCTCCTGTGGGCCTGCCCGAACACTGGCCGCATTGTGTCCCACCCTCACAGGAAACATACCACCCAAAGTGCTGTTACCCCCACCGCTGCCCAACCCCGTGGCATCCAGGGCAAGTCCCCCCCCCTCTCCCTGCCCGCTTCCACCCTTCCCAACCCAACCCGCCCCCCCCCCCCCCCGCCCCCCCGGAGTTGAAGAAGGAAGGAGGCGGAAACCTGCGGGCGACGCGCGGAACCGGTTTGTGAGTCAACAGGTAGGAGCAATTAGGCCGCACAGGGGAGGACGGAGGAAAAGGCTCTCCGGCAAAGTGGAGGAGGCTGAGGGAGGCGCCCAGAGGAAGACAGAGGGCTGGTGCAAAAGGGGGGGGGCGTTCCCCGCGGTTTCTGTAATATGGACGGCTAATGGGAAGATTGATGGATTGAGACAGGGAAACAAAACAAGGGGTGGTGATAAAATGTAGAGTGGGGAGGGGGGGGGGGCAGGGGCGGGTATAGAGCAAGTAGGGACCGGGCTGAATGGCGTCTTGTAGCGTCACTTCTCTCTCTCTCTCTGTGTCACAAGGCGAGGAGAGGGTGGAAAATTTAGTGGCTTAGGGGGCAGGGAGTGGGTGTGACTCGCTCCCTAATTACCAGGGAGGTCTCAGGAGCCTTGGGTACAAGACAAGTGTGAAGGGTGGGAGAATGAGACAGGATACAAGGGGTTAGCGCAGGTCAATGCTGACCACCTAGGATGGCCCTTTGCAAAAGACGGACACCCCCTCCCGCCCTCCCATTCCGCTGCAGTAACTCCCCGCCCCTCTCCTCCCCGCGCGGCCGAGGGTGCCCCGGTCTGAATGCTATAAATAAATATCGCGTCGTCCCCTCTACAAGCTGATAATTTACTGCCCACCCATTCCGCTCTGCCCATCTCTTCTCCATTTCTCAGCGCCGTTGCCAGGCGGTGAATGGCGCTCGTCCTTTGAGTTTGGAGGGCCCGTACTGTGTTTCCTGGAGGGGCCGTCCTCAGAGTTTGGAGCACTCTGGAGTGGAGACACACACACGCACATATGCTCATATGTTGTTGAACGCCCAGCGCGCTCCTTTATCAGCCGTCTCCTAAAACAACAAGCTTTGTCGCGATGTTGGGGACCGTCGAACTGGAATGCTGCGTTGCGGGCGAGGGGAGCTCCGTCCAACCAGACCCACTGTTCTTCAGCTCTGAAGTCAGAAGTTTTGTTTTTTTTTCTGGCACATTTCAATCCTGAAATATTTTTAAAGGAAGAGCAAACTGCCCATTATTGAAGTCAACAAATTTTAAACACAAAGTATTGTAAATGTGTGTATTTTATCCAATTCTAATTGTTCATCTTTATTATTATTATTATTATTATTATTTTACTCTTTAAGTCTTGATTTCCCCCCTTTCTGTTTTTATATGTTTCTAACATGCAGTTGAAATGCATTCATATATACATATGTATATAGTATATATTATAAATGTTATTTTTATTTCTTTTATTTATTTATTTTTTACAAAGAAGCAACACAGTCCATGGCAATATTTTTACTAAATCGAAAATATCAATGAAGTTCCTGGTTGATATTTCTATTCTTGTTTACTATAAGCCCACCAGCATTTCTTTAACTTGACCAACCATAATTTTCAATAATTGGGTACACTTATCCAATGACATTCACGCAGAGGAACATAAAACACGTGGACAACAAAGACACAACACAGCAAGCCTGCAACTTGGAAGGATGGAACTTTTACTGTAGGCGCTGCCATGGCGCTCAACTGCAGTGAAAGGAAAAGACAGGATGAAAAGGAAAAGAAGAGGGTCCTGGCAGCCTCTCTCAGCGTTTTGCTACCATGGCAGACTGAAAAACCTGACGGAGGGCACCGAGAGGGCAGCGTGGAACAGAACGGGAGAGGGTCTGTTCAGGAGGAAAACAGCGTCTGTATTCCTCGGTAAATCAGCGTTGCTGAGAAGTTTGGCCTGCTGTTCGAGTGACGAAACAGCCGTGGCAGCTGCACCCAACCCAGTGCCCGCTGAGAGACGCCTTTTGTGCGCCGCACAGAAGACAGCGTAGTGTGGCATCGTCTGAATGTGACATTATTGCTTTTCTTTATAACAGGGGGTACTGTAGAATAGGGCGAAAGTATGGTACATTATACCTTTAGTGCGTTTCTCTATCCGTGATCCAGTTTTTAGATGAGACAAAGTGATAATAAAGTTAAAAAATTAATAATATATATATATTTTTTTGTTGGTATCAGGATCAGAAACACGCTTTTCCAAGTATAATTGCAATGTTTAACGAAGCAACATAAAAACTCACAGCACAGTTGTGGAGTATTATTCAGATTTGCAGACAGATAAAACATCAGTAAACAGCACACATTTAAGTTTAAATAATAAAAATGAACAATATGAACTTCTGTGTGTCTGAGGGGTGAAATTGAAAAAAAAAAAAAAAAGTCATTAATATGAAGCGAAAAAATCAGTGGTTTGTGTGGATCATCTTTAGCTTGTTTGTCGAGCAGTTAGCAACACACCTGATATTTGTCTGGCAACACCTGCCCAGTGCTCACGTGTGCGCTCAAGAGCATCAGTGCAACTGTGTGTGTGTGTGTGTGTGTGTGTGTGTGTGTGTGTCTGTGTCTGTGTGTGCGTGTGTGTGTGTGTGTGTGTGTGGTGTCTGTGCCCCTGCATGGATGCTACATGTGTGCGAGTTTAACAGGCAGGTGGTAATGAGGCAGACGGTGCTGTGCTGGTTCCCTATAATGAGGTGGCAGGCAGTGAGGGGCAGGGCCAGTGCCACTAATGGGGCCCTATAGCCTCTAATAAGCAGTAATTATGGTGTGTGTTTACCAATTGGCTCCAACACAGTTGAAAAGGTTACCTTCAAATGTGGCTACTCCAGTTGTGACCCTCCCAACTGGAAAAAAAATAAAAGCTAGGTGACAGTGTTGGGGAGTGTAACTGCAAACATCATCAGTGGATGACCTTTGCACTCCTGCAAGACGTCATATAGCAAAAACAAATGGGGGGGGAAAAAACAGAGAACTACACAGTTTTGGACAAAATAAGATAAGAGCACAGGAACTAAACTCTGACGAAACCTCATAGAGTTGTTTAGAAAATGCTTCCAAAACCTATTTGGTCAATGAGTGATATGAATTTCAGTTTGGCCTGTGTTGCTATATATATATATATATATATATATATGTATATATATATATATATATATATTTTTTTTTTTTTTTTTTTTTTTTTTTTTTACCGGTTAACCAACTCAAGAAATGTTTCGGACCAAAACAAGAAAAATTTCTCTTTCCCAAAGAGATTAAGAAAATAAATCAATGTTCCTTGCCCGTCAGCTTAATTGTCTTTCTGCGTGTTTAGTCCAAAGTCTCCGCTGATCTGTATGGTGCAAAGCAAATGTGACTTAAGACCTGCGGGTCAGAGATCAGTACCGGACAAAATGCCGCCTAGGGTCCAGCTGTAATGTCAGGTAAAACAAATCAAACAAGTTAAGAATAATCAAATTGCGTCCTATCTTTCACTGGACAGGACTGCGTTTCCTCAAGACGGCATCACCGAACTCTGCTGTGCTACTTTGAGACTCTGTTTTTCCCCTTTGGTTGCACTCTGACCTGTACCCAACCTCTGGGTGACCCCCTTAAGGCACCATGCAATTTGGGGGAGCCCTTTCAGTCGTCTCATTAATCACAACACCAGGATCCAGGCAGCAGGTTCATCCTCTTTCTGTGGCTGCTACTGCATTGTTTCCTCCACATCGATATTCCCATCTTATTCTTTCTTCCCAACCTTTTTTTTTCTCCCTTCACGCCCCCTTCAAGTTGCAGTTTTGATGATTGTGTGGTCACAATACCTGACAAATTAAAGTGACCCACATTTTGCGGCCCCAACAGATTAATATCACTGATGCTCGCGTCATAATCACTACTTTAACTTTCGCACTTTCCCTCAAAACTATGATTTGCTTGCAGGGTTTCAATGTATCACTTTGTAAGTCATAACTTTTTTTTTTTTTTTACAGTTCATAACAAACAACTACAAAGAACAGTCTTTATTTAGGTGGTATTGTGTTAATATAAGTTATTTTTGCAAAATTTCAGGAGTGCTCAACTGACTTGACGTGACATGTAAAAAGAAAAACTTCTTTTGACTAACAACTACACTCACTCTTTATATATATTTTTTCCATGATATACCTGTCTTTAAAAATGTATATTTACATTAATTTGAGTGTAATATTTGCCATGGCCTCTGAAAGTTCAGGCGTCCCTCTGTTCTGCTCCTATGTCAAAACATACAGATTTACTGCATGTTAGAGCACTTTATTTTCGTTCAAAATTTAAATAATGGGGTTTTCCATCTATATTTTTTCAACAAAAAAAAAGTAATTCCCCTTCTCCGTCAACACGTGGAACAGATGATTATTCACATGTAGCCTAATTTTGTGTTTCTCTGAAAATTACATTTTATTCCTATCGAGTGTTTGCAGTTTTGGAAAATCTACTTTAAAATTGACTTCACACATAAGTGAAGCATTTTTTTAATTTACATTTTTTTTTTTTTTAGATTTTCCTTATTGCCACTTTTAATTTGAAGGTTATTTGAAACGCACATGGTGACCTTGACTTGGTCTCCGACGCGCAATTCTGCAAGTCTCTTTATTTAGGTTGCAAACGCAAGATGAAGAATACAAGCTTCCAGATTTGTGGAATAAAACGATGGCGTTTAATATTTCCGATTGGTGCGAGCTTGAGGTGACCAAACTGTGGTTCATGATTTCAAATATTAAAAAAAGAGAGATTCACATTGCAAGAAACTGCTCAAAAATGTTCAGCGCAGACATGCAACATATCATTTTGTCATGAAAATAAATAAACACACTTTATCCCCATCAGACCCCCTGAAAACACACGCACGCAATCTTTTCTGTTGGGGGATCTTTGATGTGTCAATGGGAGCAGGTTCCAAGCGTTCTTGCCGGGTGGTATCCCTGACATTGGCTGCGGCCGACCTTTGATGTGGAGATGGCCGTGAGGCATAATATCGACGGGCTATCTGGCCGGCCATTCACATGTCATGAGAACGGCAAGCCCGGAGGCAAAAGCGCGGCCTCTAATCTGGTGCCCATGCTGGGACAGGGCCACAGGTTCGCCCCCAGCGTGGAGCGGCGACGCTGCGTGTCTCCACGTTTGTGTGTGGCCGCACTTTAGCACCGAAACATCTGCTTTTATGTACTTGATTTAAAACAAGGCTTATTGCAGTTTGTCAGCTGGCCGTGCAGCTCATCTATTCAGGTGGACATGCAAGTAGTGCTGGGCGTTTGGAAGCCTATGCGATACATTCACCGCTGGATTGACCGCCGTCTTCAGTTACCTTACACCGCCGAGTGTTTCTGCGCATCCGCCCACACCCTCGTCCAAACTTGCGAGAGAAACAAGAAATTAGGCTACATGTGAGTAGTTATCTTCGGCACCGTCGCCATTTTTCCATGACAATGAAGTCAAATCCAGCTTACACTGATTTCTGTTTTCTCTCAGACTCGCTATGTGTGAGAGAAAGCCTCCCTCTGTCCTCCCTCAATAAAGGCTTGATCTCTGCCTCTGTTGAATATGTTAATCCGTTCGGTGGTCCCCTTGCTCTTTCTCCTTGCCCACGAGACCCCCACTGCCCCGCTCTCCCTTCCCAAGTAGGGGAAAAAGGGGGATCTGGGATCACTTCAGCCGAGGCTCGGTGGGCCGGGGCTTCATCCCCCTAGTTGATTATCTGTGGCGTGGAGAAGAGGGAGAAGGAGAGGTGTACCACATAATCCTATTGACCATCCCCGTCCCATATGGCGAACGCACTGGCCTCTCCAGTGTTACAGTCGGTGGAGTGGCAGGGCCAGCTTTCCTCTCCAATCAGGGCACATTTTCGCTAAGCCCGACTCCTCGCACCCTCATGTGGGTTCACTGGTGCAGAAAACGCTGGGATTATTTGTTAGTTCGATGCAGAGTTCACCTGAATACAATTTAATTTACTCTTAATGAACACTTTAAACGAGGGGAACTTAAAGTCCCAGCGGTACAATAATTAAAAATGCTGCTAAAACTTCCTTCAACCTAAATTTGGTGTTCAAAGCCGTTGACCAGTTTTATTGGTGTGAGGAAAAGTAAAGAAGGTTTTAAAAAGAACAGATAGAAAGCTTGTGTGTTTTTTTTTTAAGACATTTACTTTTAATGCTGCTAATTTTTAAGCTAACGGTTAAAAGAAGTATTTTTTTTTTACATCGGGAGTTTATAATCTTGTTGTTTTCCCACTTTCATATTATTGCCCAAACAGCCTAAACAAACATCGATCCATTCATTCATCTTCTATATGGACTTACTGCTGCACTCAGGGTCGCATGGGTCTGCTAGAGCCTATCTCAGCTGTCGTGGGGCGAAGGCAGGGTGACACCCTGGACAGGTCGCCCATTCAGGGCCACATTGAAAGAGACAAACACCTACAGACAAATTAGAGTTCTCGATTCACCTCACATGCGTGTTTTTGGACTGTGAGAGGAAGCTGGAGTGCACGGAAAGAGAAGCCACAGGAAGGCCCCAGACCCGCAACCTGTTTGCCGTGAGGCAGTAGCGCTAACAACGTGTCCGTGCACCACTGTCATAATCCTTGTTGGCAATTCAGCCCCAGCCACGTCAACTGGCATATGGCTGGTTCACTGCCGATGGATTCATGTAACCAGAAGATATGTCTTTCATGAAGCTGCATTCTGCACCAAGCGGCCGAGGTCGCAATGTAATGTTGCTCGCTTCTCCCCGGTAAAGGCGTCGCCAGTGGAAGTGACTGAGACAGGCAGTTTGTGTTGCGCGTGTGGGGTATTTACTTTATGCAGCAGACGACAGTGAGCACTGTGGTGTCTGTGTTACTCTTGATGTACTTATCATCATGTACTTATGTTATGTCTTATATTATCATCTTCCGAAACAAAAGCTGTGTTTATTATACAAAATAATACCATATGAGATGAAATTTGCCAACCAGCTCTTTTGTTGGCGATAATAACTTTATTTATTATTTTAACCACAGGGGGGCAGCAGAAACTGGGACCGTTCAAGGTTGTTGTTGTTTTCTCCGTAATGTTATATTATATTATATTATATTATATTATATTATATTGGCCTTCGATGAACTGGCGACTTGTCCACTTATATTGTATTGTATTGTATTGTATTGTATTGTATTGTATTGTATTGTATTATATTATATTATATTATATTATATTTTTTGTGCCAAGTGTAAGACAATATTGTTGGATTATATTGGTACACTGATAGATTGAACAAGATGGTCTGTGATTCGACAACATGTATGCAGTAACAAGCTTGTGTTCTCAGTGCTGGAGCTATTTGTCATTTAATTATTTAGTTTTGTTTGGCTTGATTAATTTACCTTTGAGTTAATGTGAATGCTTATTAATTATTTTATTTTGAAGGTGTTTTATAGCTCCAGAACACTAGGTGATCTATAGTATATGGGTCTGCCAAGCATTGGGGGCAACAGCAGGAAGGGTTATGATTTTTTTTTTTTTTTTGACCGGGCCAAGAGAGGCGGCAGCAGCCATTGTTTTGTTTGTTTGCTTGAAACGAAAGAATAAATCAATCAAAACCGTCAGTTCTTCGCCTGGAAAAGACTTTGTTTGAACAACGTTCTCCAAATTTTGTTGGTATAACATTGCGATGATGGGGATGTGTGTATGTAGGGGTGGGGGTATGCTGTTGTATTGTTTTTTCTCTTATTATTATCTATCTATATATCTATATATGCATAAAGCATCAACAAAAAAGAGACATTTATAAAAATGCAACCCTTTTCCAAAAATAAACTACCACATTCAAACGACACCGCAACTTATTTTGAAGGTGGAGTCAAATATTTCAAATCGATGTGAACAAAAGCAAACCCAGTTCATTCCTTTTGAATTCCTCCCTCTTAGTCTGCGTTGTGCTTGCTGCCAAGTTCCCACAATTCCACTTACCTTCTCCCGACAACGGCCTGAGAGAAGCTTACCAGGAAGTGGCGCACTCACACCTTAATTCCCTCAACCTATTGTCCAGCTCACGCACAACATTTCTTACAAGAAGAATTTGGATTGACATGCCCCCACCCCACCCCACACACACACACACACACACACACACACACTCCCTCTCTCATGCATTAAACTTGTCACTCCACTGTCAACTCAATTTGCCACCAACTTGGAGAAGGGACACGCCCTCCTCTAATGAGAACAAATCGCTCCTTTTCTCCCCTGCTTTTCCCCCCGTTCCTTCCTTCATTCTCTCCATCTCCTCGCTCCCTCCTCCCCACAGTCCCTTTGCTTCCTGCCTTTTGATTTTGTAGCCATCTAACTCATGCCACTAATTAGCGACATAATAGACCAGCGGGCTGCTGTCTGCTGACTGCTCGGACGTCAATGATCCACTGCTGCCTGATAGGCACACACAGGCGGATTTAGGGACAAGCGAGAGACGCCGTAAAGTGGCAGGGAAGGCAAAAAACAAAGGGGAGAACAGGTGTGTGTAGATAGATAGCTATCTAGATAGATAGATAGATAGATAGATAGATAGATAGATAGATAGAGCGTGCTGAGAAAAAAAAAAAACACACCTCTGATTGTGTCTGGCTGAGGGCTGCAACCTTTCATTGTTGATTTGTATAGAAGGAATACAGCAAAATGTGGCCTTCGATGTGTTAATATTAATATTAATATAAAATAATTGAAAAGTCTTTGTTCACTTATACTTATACTTATACTTATACTTATATATACCGACATACATATATATGTACACAGCGCTATGTATGTATGTATGTCATGAAGCACTAACAGTCATGGATTAAGACCGTTTTGTTTTGGGTTTTTTCCATATTGTCACGCACACATACTCTAGACTGCATCTCCAACGGTGGCTCGGGTGTCATTAAAAGGAGGCCATTGTTGCCCATTAATTAACAAGCTTTTATTGTTGTGGTTCATGGTAAAACTGGGATTAGCATATTCATAAGGGCAGACATCTTTCAGACAGCTTTAAATGAATTTGGCGGGTCTGTTTTCTCACTGTGTTGTTTATGGCCGCATTCATAACCCCGTTTGTTGACCACGGTCCTGCGTTATTAACTCTCTGTGTCACAGATGTAGAGATCGAAACGCACGACGGAGGGAGAGAAGTAAGGCACATATGGCCCCATTTTCACACTTGATGGAGCACACCACCCGGATTACAGGGTTGCAACCTGATTACGATGTTGTGGCACATCTCATTTCTCATATTCTATAAACAAAGACCAACTTGTTGAACAACATGTTGGTGGCTCCACATCTTGATGTGAACCATGACGTACGAGTTTATCAAAATGAAATCAAGATTAAATTTCAATGACAATATAATACATTAAAACCAACATTCCCACTGGTTTTGAGAGTAAAAAACGGGTCAAATTTGCAATAATAATAATAATAATAATAATAATAATAATAATGATAATAATAATAATAATGATAATAATAATAATAACAAGAATTCTCTCTGGCAATCACTTTAAAATGGCTGTGAAAAGGTTTTTAGTCATTTTTGTGAATGTCATTTTTTTCATTTCTAATGACAACATTGTAGATCTGAGATATTTAAAATATGAAAATCATACACTTGGCATTATTTGAGTCTGTATTTTGGCTGTTAAAATGCAATTAGGACATTGCCGCATGCTTGTCCAAGCAGGACTGTTGTTCAAGCTTTGTGGCCTGATGGGACTCTTAAAGGCCAAGTCTGAGAGACTTTTCTTTTTTTTTTCTTTTTTTTTCTCAGAGCACCATCGCCTGCCTCACCTCTCTTCTCAACTTGTCACTGGACAGGCACTCTGCCTTGTTAGCAACGTCCATCTAACTCTCTCTGACCTGCTATTTCAGTCTGTGGCCACACACAGGCAGACACAGACATTAACCGTAAGGACACAGAAAGAGAGAGAGAAACACACACACACACACACACACACACACACACACACACACACCAGCAATTTGTTGCCCCTGACATCACTTTGTGTGTTAAAGTCGTACTGGCACCAGGCTGTAGCTTCGTTAACTTTCCTCTTTAATGAGCACTTTAATTGAGCTGTCTAGAAGGCCACCTGTCGGCCCGCATACTCATTACCATGCTAATGCGCAGAGATTGTTGCTACTCTGACAGCTCAAGCTCCACGGCCCTAACAGGCAGAGGGAAAAGAGAGCGGGAATGGTGAGAGGGGGCCAAGTAGAGAAAGGAGGACAGACAGAGGGGTTCACTAGAAGGGAGCGATTAAGAGGAGGAGGAGTAGAAAGAGTGTAATGTAAAAAGAAAAGGCTGCTGGTGTTAAGGCTAATATGTGATTAAATATACAAGCATTAGTTAATCTCATAGGTACAGAACTAGGTGTAGGTTGTCTCAGCCGGCTGTTTAACTGCTCTACATATAACTTGAATATATCATATACCTCCGAGATGCTGTGAACTAGGAGGAGGGTATGATTCATCCCTTCATCTTCATCTGGACAGGTACAATGTTCATACGTAGAAAAAATAAATAAATAAATGTATGTACATATATATATATATATATATATATATATATATATATATATATATATATATACATATATATATATATATATATATATATATATATACATATATACATATACATTTATTTATTTTCTTCCAACAATTTACAATTTTCTAAATCAATAAGGCCAACAATTGAAAACATTTCAGATTGTGTTTCCAGGTCACTGAAGCACATCTCTTGCAACTCTTTTGATTACGTGTCTGACTTACAAATAAATGTGACCTTACACATTTTGCCCCCTTGCTTTTGCAGATTCAGAAACTTCTCTGAACATGAGCAGACGCTGATATTTGTGACAGTACAGGGACTAAAATCCCATTCAATTAGATGTTGGTTCGATCTGTCATCACTGCAGACGTGACTGAGCTTGACGTCCACCTCTACCTCCGCGACATGCCTGCGCTCCTCCCAACTGTATGCAGGACAGCACAGTGTGCTGAGTGCGTGCGTGCATTCGTATCAGCTCATAAATCACCTTCTGATGTGCCACGTGAAAAGCAGGTTTCACAAAGTATTTCACAAGGCAGGATAGTTTCTTCTCTGATTATCTAAGACCCTAACCCTTAACAATAACCTTTGTACATTATCCTAACATCCTGACAAAGTATCCCTTTATTGAAAGAAAAGCTCAGATTCTGCGCCTAGAAATAAGGATTTTGCATTTTATTTCTTAAGACTGCATACATGTTGCACCATATTTGTTCTGAACACCACCTGTAGGAAAACTTCCTGTCATGCGTTTAAACCATTTATAGTAGAGGTAGTAAAGTCAGCAACAGTTTATTTGGGGATGTTAAAAAGTTAGCCTATTGTGCGACTTCTTTCATCTGCAAATTGACTTTAAATACTGAAGCCAAAAAAGGCAGCTTCCTTTATTTCTGTGTGAGTTGTCCGCTTGTCTTGATGTACACTAATGTGACAGGTTGTAGCTGGCACCAGGGGATTTCAACTATACGGAGGAAAAGGCACCACACTGAGCCTGACACTTTGCTCTTTTCCAGGCTCGTGTACCTTAGCAAAAACAATATGCTGACTGAACAGGAGTTCCATCGCATCTCGGGGGATCAAAATGATTTAAAACGCATCCCCATAAACATTCTGCACAACATTCATCGAGGTAGGTCATCAGGTCTGCCATACAAAGACAGACAAAAATACAGAGGAAAATAGCTCATGACATTCGTATGACACGGTCCCATTTCTTTTCTGGGTTGCAAATTTTCCTGGTTGGAAATATGCAAGCACCTCCATTTGTTTTGCCTTCATATTTTCGGGCAGTTTATTCTAAAGAGCACGGCGACATAAAAAAAAGATAAAAACCAACAACAAAAAATCTGTGGAAATTGAAGGTAAAAGTAGACAAAATAGGGTGATTATATTGTGAAAGGTACCTTTGGGGATGATGGACAGACTAAGAGGAGAATTGGGGACCTGACCATGGTAGCGAACCGATATGCATTCAAGGATCCAATGAATACACCCTAAACACGACAAAGCCACATGCTAATCATGCCCACTATTTAATGTGTCAAAATCACAATTCCCTTTCTTCATTCCTCATTCTTTCCTTATCCCTCACTTGGCTAATTGCTGCTTCCCCTCCTTTATGACAGAGGAGGCGTTGGTCTGAATTAAAGCCTGAAACACCACATCCATACCCAAATTGTTCCTAAAGCCAGAGCATACGCAGACACAAGATAAGCGAAAACTGGAAATGTGGGCTACGACTATTATCTGCTCGTATAAGGTTGAAGTGCATTCAAAATGAAATAGAACACAGAGTAGAGGGAGCAATGCACCCAGTTTGAAATATTTTCATAAAGCTAACAGATGGCAATATCAAATACATTTTCTCATTTATTTTAACCTCAGTCATTTTCTAGTTTCGGTCCACTGTTCTCTTTTGATTGTGAGGGATTCAAATATTTTAAAAAACAAAACAAACAAACAAAAAAAACACAATTTGTGTTTTAGTTTAATTATTTTAATCTGTTGCAATATTTCTTGAGATATAATCAAAAGATTTGAGAGATTATGCCTTTTTTTCCTTTAAGAGGTCTAATTTCAACATTGGTGAAATTGCTGATATTTTTCTGTCAGAAAATGTGCGCGTACGTGAGACTTTTGTAAGCATTAATTCAAATGATGTTGCATTTTTATCGTGCCTAGTCCCCCCCGCCACACACACACACGCACACATATATTCATCTGTCAGTGCCTTTCTTTAAACAATTGTATTTTCACATAACTAAAGTCGGTATTGTATTACCTGATGCTGACAAACAACCAATAATGTAGGTCAGTGCCGGAATATGTATATGCCACATATATGCCACAATTGCATGTGAAACCACAATGTACCTTTCTTTCCTTTGAGGGTCTTCCTTGTCTTTTAGTGCGTTCTAGACTTAACTCTTTCTTCAGAGCTTAATCCTCTGATGAGGATGCCAGGGAAGCACGTGGATGCCTGGTTGTATGGCTGAGGGGTCCTTATTTGAGGTTTGATTCAATCAACTTTCTTAGCTTTTGCCTCCAACATTATTGTTTTCAAAGGTGATTGAAAGCTGCTTCTAATGATGACTTTATTCCCCCTCCTGCTAATTGGAAGATTTGAAGGAACACGAGGTAGTTTGGACTCATTACTACCCCCAGCTGGTCGAGAGACGCAATCGCCTTTTACCAGTGTCGTAAGATTCAAGACCGAAGAACTTTATTTGTCACATGGTCAAAGGGGAAACTCCATACGCCAACACGTGAATTTGTTAATGGAGACGACGAATCGGGAAGCTTCTTTTGGAAATGCATCCGATGACAAGGTAAAGTTTGACGGTTCAAGGTGCGCGAGCCACCGCAGCTGTATAGTTGACACAAAGAACAAAGATTGTACGTAGTTTATTATTGTACATAGTTTGTTTTTATCATGTGATTTGATTAGCATTTTACTCACTTTTGATTATTATTAATTATATAAATGTTCAAAAAATAAATAGCAATTTTCATAAAGTGTACCAGCTTTTATTCACACACACACCAATAACTATTGCCATTTGTACACACAATCATTCAGGTCACATTGGGGAACATCCTTCCCACACTGTGCATGGGTCGTGACAAGCTCTGTAGTGGCCGGTGGTTATGTACTTGGGATAATCAAGTCAGGAGGACATCCTTCTTGGAAGATCAGCTCTCCAGTTACTCTCAGAAGGTCTTTGTGGAAATGATTCTTCTTTTTCAGCATACAGACATTCCTGCGTTTTGAAAAAAAGAAAAAGAAAAGAGCGTAGCCTTTTTCAGTTTTACTGTTGAGCAACAATGGTGTGACTTCTACCCGAAAGCGTATAATTGTACTTAAAACTTACATCTTGCGGTCATCTCTGTTGAGTGCAGTAAGGTGTCGACTGTGGCAGTTGTAATTTTGCCGCCACAAGGATCCGAATGCAGCTTGTACTTTGTGAGTTGGTGGTTTCAAGCTCAATCTCTCTGGGTGCTGTGTTGGCTCTGCTCATTGAACTGCTCCATGAGACTTTAAACAGTGTGATGGTCCTTGGGCGGGGGGGCGTTAACTTGGTGTACATAAAAGTAAATCAAAACGATAATCAGTGCAACTGTCCACCCACTGTCTTTATACGCATCGAGAATGATTTTTCAGTTGAGAATTTTTATTTATTTATTTTATTTATTTATTAAAATAAAAGTATCGATCTTTTCATTTCTGGGTCAAGAATCCTGGTTTTCTGTGATCAAAATATGGACTCCCTAGCCTATTGAGTGGGACAAGTTTAAAGTACTGCCCCACAAATATTAACTCCATATTAAAACGCTGTACTCCATGAAACTTGCCAGTTAGGAGAGCATGTGAAAACAGCTGACCAACTGACCGTTCCATCATTTTTAGTTGGCAGTTTAAGCAACTTGACCTATGTTTTCAGTATAATGCATTTAGAGTCCAGTGTGACCAGTGAGGAATTAGGCTGGTGCGCCATCTGCTGGCGTTTCACCAGGATCCGCCATGCTCCATCAAGTTCAGAATCAACATACCTCAAGATTTTAAAGCACATGCTCCAATCTGCTGACAAGCGCTATGGAAATGCTCATTTCTTTTTAATGAGACTTATGTCACACACCAGCCTGCAGCAAAGTTACACAAGAAAAACAGCGCACATTTTTTGCTTCAAGAAATTAAATGACCTATTGTAGATCATTTATATATTTTTCATTGTTTTAATCATTTCAGTGGATTCAACGCTTCCTTCAATGTAGAAGACATCAAGGTCCATTCTACAAAACCAATTTTAAAATGATGTTCAGTTAATCTTGTTGCCTCATGTTTTTTGGTCTTTGACTGAATAAAGTGCATCTGAAGTTGGGCCTCACATTTTTCCCAATCATAAATAAGCCAAAGACAAATTAATGTAATTATTGCATCACTGAGAAATATGCATGCCCTAAAATAATTCACTTAATCACATTAGCAAGCTTCATCTACTTGAAGACAATACCATAATGTGTAAAACATTGCGTGCAGCCATTACATTTGGCACTGTGGTTAGACACTTTAAAGACCATTCAAAATAAATTTCTTTTTTTTGGATACTGACAGTCATGACATTCACAATTTGAATTTCTCATTTTAGTGCTTCAGGGATCTTCAGTATACAAATCCAGATGTGATTTTGAAAGAGGCTCAGGAGGTCAGCAAACTGATTCACGATAATGAAACATTACTGACCATTTATTGTAAAGTTAATTGGTTATAGTGTTAAGTATTCCAATGACAGCTTTACTTTATCACATTCACTTGATAGTTCCGTTTGTAAAGCTGGGTCATGCTTCCGATTGTTTTTGACCCGAGCAATTTTCAAGCGCTGTGAATTAACTCTGAACTTTTGGATAGTAAACGGCTATTAAACCTCAACTGTTTGGGGGGCTCAAATAAACCAGTAATAAACACCAGAAGACATGTTTACATATTCAAAATATTTATTATGCTTAAGGGTAATTCTAATACCAGAGTCTTTCCCTTGAAATTATCAGGAGAAAAAAGCCTCATGGAAAAGCAATGGTAGTTGTTGAAACTTGGTTGAGGCCTTGGAGTCTGGAGCTGCTGACTTTGTGATGTGTTGGGAACTACCATCAGAGAGCTTGTTGGCCAAGTGGTGATGATTACTGTACCGAGGGCTCTCAGTATCGTGATATTTATACCTCCTTTGTTTCCCTCCAGGACCAAAACTCTGACTGCGTTTGCGACGGTTGTGCTTGCTGCCGCTCTTGCTCTTGCCGCTCTTGCTCTTGCCGCTCTTGCTCTTGCCGCTCTTGCTCTTGCCGCTCTTGCTCTTGCCGCTCTTGCTCTTGCCGCTCTTGCTCTTGCCGCTCTTGCTCTTGCCGCTCTTGCTCTTGCCGCTCTTGCTCTTGCCGCTCTTGCTCCCACCGCCATGGCTATTTTTACAATGGTGGCTGTTACTGCAGCTGCAGCGGTGGCTGTTACTGCAGCTGTCACTGCAGCTGTCACTGCAGCTGCAGTGGCAGCAAGGATGGCTGCAACAGCTCTTCAGGTTCCCACCATGTCCATGTGAAGGCCTGTGCCTGGATATGCAAGTTCTTGAGCCTTCATTGTTGTGATGAGAGCATCTGCTGCCATGGCTACTTTTACAATGGTGGCGATGCGTGCAACAGGAGCAGTGACGCGTGCTTTCAGTGTGGTTGTGGTGGCCATGCTGGCAGCTGCAGTGGCTGTGATGATGGCTGCGACAGCTCGAGCTCTCACCATGTCCATGTGAAGTCCTGTTACTGGCTTTGGAACTTCTTGAGCCGTCATTGTGATTCTTGCTCCCACGATGGGAGCTCTTGCTCCCGCTCTTGCTCCCACGATGGGAGCTCTTGCTCCCGCTCTTGCTCCCACGATGGGAGCTCTTGCTCCCGCTCTTGCTCCCACGATGGGAGCTCTTGCTCCCGCTCTTGCTCCCACGATGGGAGCTCTTGCTCCCGCTCTTGCTCCCACGATGGGAGCTCTTGCTCCCGCTCTTGCTCCCACGATGGGAGCTCTTGCTCCCACGATGGGAGCTCTTGCTCCCACGATGGGAGCAATGCCTGTGATGGGCGCAATGACGCGTGCCTTCAGTGTGGTTGTGGTGGCCATGACGGCAGCTGCAGTGGCTGTGATGATGGCTGCGACAGCTCTTCGATCTCCCACCATGTCCATGTGAAGTCCCGTTGCCGCTCTTGCTGCCATGGCCATTTTTACAATGGTGCAAATGCCTGCCATTTGAGCAGCTGTCACTGCAGCTGCAGTGGTGGCTGTCACTGCAGCCGTCACTGCAGCTGCAGTGGTGGCCATGCTGGCAGCTGCTGTGATGATGGCTGCGACAGCTCTTCGAGCTCCCACCGTGTCCATGTGAAGTCCCGTTACTGGCTTTGGAACTTCTTGAGCCGTCATTGTGATGAGCGCTCTTGCTCCCGCTCTTGCTCCCGCTCTTGCTCCCGCTCTTGCTCCCGCTCTTGCTCCCGCTCTTGCTCCCGCTCTTGCTCCCGCTCTTGCTCCCGCTCTTGCTCCCGCTCTTGCTCCCGCTCTTGCCGCCGCTCTTGCCGCCGCTCTTGCCGCCGCTCTTGCCGCCGCTCTTGCCGCCGCTCTTGCAGCAGCAATGGGCGCAGCAATGGGCGCAGGGACACGTGCCTTCAGTGTGGTTGTGGTGGCCATGATGATGAATGCGACAGCTCTTCGATCTACCACCATGTCCATGTGAAGTCCCGTTGCTGCTCTTGCTGTGGCAATGCCTGCGATGGTGGCAATGCCTGCGATGGTGGCAATGCCTGCGATGGTGGCAATGCCTGCGATGGTGGCAATGATGCGTGCCTTCAGTGTGGTTGTGGTGGCCATGATGGCAGCTGCAGTGGCTGTGATGATGGCTGCGACAGCTCTTCGAGCTCCCACCGTGTCCATGTGAAGTCCCGTTACTGGCTTTGGAACTTCTTGAGCCGTCATTGTGATGAGCGCTCTTGCTCCCGCTCTTGCTCCCGCTCTTGCTCCCGCTCTTGCTCCCGCTCTTGCTCCCGCTCTTGCTCCCGCTCTTGCTCCCGCTCTTGCTCCCGCTCTTGCTCCCGCTCTTGCTCCCGCTCTTGCTCCCGCTCTTGCTCCCGCTCTTGCTCCCGCTCTTGCTCCCGCTCTTGCCGCCGCTCTTGCCGCCGCTCTTGCCGCCGCTCTTGCCGCCGCTCTTGCCGCCGCTCTTGCCGCCGCTCTTGCAGCAGCAATGGGCGCAGCAATGGGAGCAGGGACACGTGCCTTCAGTGTGGTTGTGGTGGCCATGATGATGAATGCGACAGCTCTTCGATCTACCACCATGTCCATGTGAAGTCCCGTTGCTGCTCTTGCTGTGGCAATGCCTGCGATGGTGGCAATGCCTGCGATGGTGGCAATGCCTGCGATGGTGGCAATGCCTGCGATGGTGGCAATGATGCGTGCCTTCAGTGTGGTTGTGGTGGCCATGATGGCAGCTGCAGTGGCTGTGATGATGGCTGCGACAGCTCTTCGAGCTCCCACCGTGTCCATGTGAAGTCCCGTTACTGGCTTTGGAACTTCTTGAGCCGTCATTGTGATGAGCGCTCTTGCTCCCGCTCTTGCTCCCGCTCTTGCTCCCGCTCTTGCTCCCGCTCTTGCTCCCGCTCTTGCTCCCGCTCTTGCCGCCGCTCTTGCCGCCGCTCTTGCCGCCGCTCTTGCCGCCGCTCTTGCCGCAGCAATGGGAGCAGCAATGGGAGCAGCAATGGGAGCAGCAATGGGAGCAGCAATGGGAGCAGCAATGGGAGCAGGGCCTGCGATGGGCGCAGGGACACGTGCCTTCAGTGTGGTTGTGGTGGCCATGACGGCAGCTGCAGTGGCTGTGATGATGAATGCGACAGCTCTTCGATCTACCACCATGTCCATGTGAAGTCCCGTTGCTGCTCTTGCTGTGGCAATGCCTGCGATGGTGGCAATGCCTGCGATGGTGGCAATGCCTGCGATGGTGGCAATGCCTGCGATGGTGGCAATGATGCGTGCCTTCAGTGTGGTTGTGGTGGCCATGATGGCAGCTGCAGTGGCTGTGATGATGGCTGCGACAGCTCTTCGAGCTCCCACCGTGTCCATGTGAAGTCCCGTTGCCATGGTGGCAATGCCTGCGATGGGCGCAGTGACGTGTGCCTTCAGTGTGGTTGTGGTGGCAGCTGCAGTGATGATGGCTGCGACAGCTCTTCGGGCTGCCGCTCTTGCCGCTCCCGCTCTTGCTCTTGCCGCTCTCGCTGCTCCCGCCCTTGCCGCTCCCGCTGCTGCCGCTCCCGCCCTTGCCCTTGCCGCTCTTGCTGCTGCCGCTCCCGCTCTTGCTCTTGCCGCTCTTGCTGCTGCCGCTCCCGCTCTTGCTCTTGCCCTTGCCGCTCTTGCTGCTGCCGCTCCCGCTCTTGCCCTTGCCGCTCTTGCTGCTGCCGCTCCCGCTCTTGCCCTTGCCGCTCTTGCTGCTGCCGCTCCCGCTCTTGCCCTTGCCGCTCTTGCTGCTGCCGCTCCCGCTCTTGCCGCCGCCGCCGCTCTTGCTGCTGCCGCTCCCGCTCTTGCTCTTGCCGCCGCCGCTCTTGCTCTTGCCGCCGCCATGGTGGCAATGCCTGCGATGGGCGCAGTGATGCGTGCCTTCAGTGTGGTTGTGGTGGCCATGATGGCAGGAGTCTTTTGAGCCATCTTTCTTGTCTTGAGAGCATCTGTTGCGGTAGCAATAGCTCAAATGGTGGTGGTGGTAACAGTGGCAACGGCGGTGGTGGTAACAGTGGCAACGGCGGTGGTGGTAACAGTGGCAACGGTGGCCACATCCACATTTTCTACATGGACACCTAGTGCAAGGTGCTTTTGTCGTCGTCGGGGCGCTTGCAGTGGAGCTGGGGCCTGCCGTCGTCGGGGCGCTTGACGTCGGGGCGCTTGCAGTGGAGCTGGGGCCTGCCGTCGTCGGGGCGCTTGCCGTGGAGCTGGGGCCTGCCGTCGTCGGGGCGCTTGCCGTGGAGCTGGGGCCTGCCGTCGTCGGGGCGCTTGCCGTGGAGCTGGGGCCTGCCGTCGTCGGGGCGCTTGCCGTGGAGCTGGGGCCTGCCGTCGTCGGGGCGCTTGCCGTGGAGCTGGGGCCTGCCGTCGTCGGGGCGCTTGCCGTGGAGCTGGGGCCTGCCGTCGTCGGGGCGCTTGCCGTGGAGCTGGGGCCTGCCGTCGTCGGGGCGCTTGCCGTGGAGCTGGGGCCTGCCGTCGTCGGGGCGCTTGCCGTGGAGCTGGGGCCTGCCGTCGTCGGGGCGCTTGCCGTGGAGCTGGGGCCTGCCGTCGTCGGGGCGCTTGCAGTGGAGCTGGGGCCTGCCGTCGTCGGGGCGCTTGCAGTGGAGCTGGGGCCTGCCGTCGTCGGGGCGCTTGCAGTGGAGCTGGGGCCTGCCGTCGTCGGGGCGCTTGCAGTGGAGCTGGGGCCTGCCGTCGTCGGGGCGCTTGCAGTGGAGCTGGGGCCTGCCGTCGTCGGGGCGCTTGCAGTGGAGCTGGGGCCTGCCGTCGTCGGGGCGCTTGCAGTGGAGCTGGGGCCTGCCGTCGTCGGGGCGCTTGCAGTGGAGCTGGGGCCTGCCGTCGTCGGGGCGCTTGCAGTGGAGCTGGGGCCTGCCGTCGTCGGGGCGCTTGCAGTGGAGCTGGGGCCTGCCGTCGTCGGGGCGCTTGCAGTGGAGCTGGGGCCTGCCGTCGTCGGGGCGCTTGCAGTGGAGCTGGGGCCTGCCGTCGTCGGGGCGCTTGCAGTGGAGCTGGGGCCTGCCGTCGTCGGGGCGCTTGCAGTGGAGCTGGGGCCTGCCGTCGTCGGGGCGCTTGCAGTGGAGCTGGGGCCTGCCGTCGTCGGGGCGCTTGCAGTTGAGCTGGGGCCTGCCGTCGTCGGGGCGCTTGCAGTTGAGCTGGGGCCTGCCGTCGTCGGGGCGCTTGCAGTTGAGCTGGGGCCTGCCGTCGTCGGGGCGCTTGCAGTTGAGCTGGGGCCTGCCGTCGTCGGGGCGCTTGCAGTTGAGCTGGGGCCTGCCGTCGTCGGGGCGCTTGCAGTTGAGCTGGGGCCTGCCGTCGTCGGGGCGCTTGCAGTTGAGCTGGGGCCTGCCGTCGTCGGGGCGCTTGACGTCGCAAAGCTTGCAGTTGAGCTGGGGCCTGCCGTCGTCGGGGCGCTTGACGTCGCAAAGCTTGCAGTTGAGCTGGGGCCTGCCGTCGTCGGGGCGCTTGACGTCGCAAAGCTTGCAGTGGAGCTGGGGCCTGCTGTCGTGTCAGTCGCTGGGGCGCTTGACGTCGCAACGCTTGCAGTTGAGCTGGGGCCTGCCGTCGTCGGGGCGCTTGACGTCGCAACGCTTGCAGTTGAGCTGGGGCCTGCCGTCGTCGGGGCGCTTGACGTCGCAACGCTTGCAGTGGAGCTGGGGCCTCCCGTCGCTGGGGCGCTTGACGTCGCGGCGCTTGCAGTTGAGCTGGGGCCTGCCGTCGCTGGGGCGATTGACGTCGCGGCGCTTGCAGTTGAGCTGGGGCCTGCCGTCGTCGGGGCGATTGACGTCGCGGCGCTTGCAGTTGAGCTGGGGCCTGCCGTCGTCGGGGCGATTGACGTCGCGGCGCTTGCAGTTGAGCTGGGGCCTGCCGTCGTCGGGGCGATTGACGTCGCGGCGCTTGCAGTTGAGCTGGGGCCTGCCGTCGTCGGGGCGATTGACGTCGCGGCGCTTGCAGTTGAGCTGGGGCCTGCCGTCGTCGGGGCGATTGACGTCGCGGCGCTTGCAGTTGAGCTGGGGCCTGCCGTCGTCGGGGCGATTGACGTCGCGGCGCTTGCAGTTGAGCTGGGGCCTGCCGTCGTCGGGGCGATTGACGTCGCGGCGCTTGCAGTTGAGCTGGGGCCTGCCGTCGTCGGGGCGATTGACGTCGCGGCGCTTGCAGTTGAGCTGGGGCCTGCCGTCGTCGGGGCGATTGACGTCGCGGCGCTTGCAGTTGAGCTGGGGCCTGCCGTCGTCGGGGCGATTGACGTCGCGGCGCTTGCAGTTGAGCTGGGGCCTGCCGTCGTCGGGGCGATTGACGTCGCGGCGCTTGCAGTTGAGCTGGGGCCTGCCGTCGTCGGGGCGATTGACGTCGCGGCGCTTGCAGTTGAGCTGGGGCCTGCCGTCGTCGGGGCGATTGACGTCGCGGCGCTTGCAGTTGAGCTGGGGCCTGCCGTCGTCGGGGCGCTTGACGTCGCAACGCTTGCAGTTGAGCTGGGGCCTGCCGTCGTCGGGGCGCTTGACGTCGCAACGCTTGCAGTTGAGCTGGGGCCTGCCGTCGTCGGGGCGCTTGACGTCGCAACGCTTGCAGTTGAGCTGGGGCCTGCCGTCGTCGGGGCGCTTGACGTCGCAAAGCTTGCAGTTGAGCTGGGGCCTGCCGTCGTCGGGGCGCTTGACGTCGCAAAGCTTGCAGTTGAGCTGGGGCCTGCCGTCGTCGGGGCGCTTGACGTCGCAAAGCTTGCAGTTGAGCTGGGGCCTGCCGTCGTCGGGGCGCTTGACGTCGCAAAGCTTGCAGTTGAGCTGGGGCCTGCCGTCGTCGGGGCGCTTGACGTCGCAAAGCTTGCAGTTGAGCTGGGGCCTGCCGTCGTCGGGGCGCTTGACGTCGCAAAGCTTGCAGTTGAGCTGGGGCCTGCCGTCGTCGGGGCGCTTGACGTCGCAAAGCTTGCAGTTGAGCTGGGGCCTGCCGTCGTCGGGGCGCTTGACGTCGCAAAGCTTGCAGTTGAGCTGGGGCCTGCCGTCGTCGGGGCGCTTGACGTCGCAAAGCTTGCAGTTGAGCTGGGGCCTGCCGTCGTCGGGGCGCTTGACGTCGCAACGCTTGCAGTGGAGCTGGGGCCTGCTGTCGTGTCCGTCGCTGGGGCGCTTGACGTCGCAACGCTTGCAGTGGAGCTGGGGCCTCCCGTTGTGGTCGTCGCTGGGGCGCTTGACGTCGCAACGCTTGCAGTGGAGCTGGGGCCTCCCGTTGTGGTCGTCGCTGGGGCGCTTGACGTCGCAACGCTTGCAGTGGAGCTGGGGCCTCCCGTTGTGGTCGTCGCTGGGGCGCTTGACGTCGCAACGCTTGCAGTGGAGCTGGGGCCTCCCGTTGTGGTCGTCGCTGGGGCGCTTGACGTTGCAGTGCTTGTAGTACTGACAGTGGAGCTGGGGCCTGCCGTCGTGCTGGTCGAAGGGACGCTTGCAGTTGAGCTGGCGCTTGCAGTCGAGCTGGCGCTTGACGTCGAGCTGGCGCTTGACGTCGAGCTGGCGCTTGACGTCGAGCTGGCGCTTGACGTCGAGCTGGCGCTTGACGTCGAGCTGGCGCTTGACGTCGAGCTGGCGCTTGACGTCGCTGGGGCGCTTGACGTCGCAAGACTGACAGTGGAGCTAGGGCCTGCCGTCGTAAGGGTGCTTGATGTTGCAATACTTGCAGTGGAGCTCGGGCCTCCCGTTGTGGTCGTCGCTGGGGCGCTTGACATTGCAGTGCCTGCAGTACTGACAGTGGAGCTAGGGACTTCCGTTGCGGTCGTTTCATGGGCGCTTGACGTTGCAAGGCTTGCAGTTGATCTGGGGCCTGTCGACGTTGCAATAACTGCAGTACTGACAGTGGAGTTAGGGCCTGTCGTCGTGCTGGTCGAAGGCACGCTTGACGTTGCAAGGCTTGCAGTTGAGCTGGGGCCTTCCGTCGCTGGGGCGCTTGACGTTGCAATGCTTGCTGTGGATCTAGGGACTCCCGCCGTGGTCGTCGCTGGGAAGCTTGACGTTACAGTGCCTGCAGTACTGACAGTGGAGCTAGGGACTTCCGTTGCGGTCGTTTCAGGGGCGCTTGACGTTGCAAGGCTTGCAGTTGATCTGGGGCCTGTCGACGTTGCAATAACTGCAGTACTGACAGTGGAGCTAGGGCCTACCGTCGCGGTCGTCTCTGGGGTGCTTGACGCTGCAGTGCTTGCAGTACTGCCAGTGGAACTAGGGCCTGCCCTCGTGGTAGGGGCACGTGATGTTGCAATGCTTGCAGTACTGACAGTGGAGCTAGGGCCTGCCGTCGTAAGGGTGCTTGATGTTGCAACGCTTGCAGTTGAGCTGGGGCCTGCCGTCGTCGGGGCGCTTGACGTCGCAACGCTTGCAGTTGAGCTGGGGCCTGCCGTCGTCGGGGCGCTTGACGTCGCAACGCTTGCAATGGAGCTGGGGCCAGCCGTCGTCGGGGCGCTTGACGTCGCAACGCTTGCAATGGAGCTGGGGCCAGCCGTCGTCGGGGCGCTTGACGTCGCAACGCTTGCAATGGAGCTGGGGCCAGCCGTCGTCGGGGCGCTTGACGTCGCAACGCTTGCAATGGAGCTGGGGCCAGCCGTCGTGCTGGTCGAAGGGACGCTTGCAGTGGAGCTGGCGCTTGACGTCGCTGGGGCGCTTGACGTCGCTGGGGCGCTTGACGTCGCTGGGGCGCTTGACGTCGCTGGGGCGCTTGACGTCGCTGGGGCGCTTGACGTCGCAATACTGACAGTGGAGCTAGGGCCTGCTGTCGTAAGGGTGCTTGATGTTGCAATGCTTGCAGTGGAGCTAGGGCCTCCCGTTGTGGTCGTTTCAGGGGCGCTTGACGTCGCAAAGCTTGCAGTTGAGCTGGGGCCTGCCGTCATCGGAGCGCTTGACGTTGCAAAGCTTGCAGTTGAGCTGGGGCCTGCTGTCGTGTCAGTCGCTGGGGCGCTTGACGTCGCAACGCTTGCAGTTGAGCTGGGGCCTGCCGTCGTAAGGGTGCTTGATGTTGCAACGCTTGCAGTGGAGCTAGGGCCTCCCGTTGTGGTCGTCGCTGGGGCGCTTGACGTTGCAGTGCTTGTCGTACTGACAGTGGAGCTAGGGCCTGCTGTCGTTCTGGTCGAAGGGACGCTTGCAGTTGAGCTGGGGCCTGCCGTCGTGCTGGTCGAAGGGACGCTTGCAGTTGAGCTGGGGCCTGCCGTCGTGCTGGTCGAAGGGACGCTTGCAATGGAGCTGGGGCCAGCCGTCGTCGGGGCGCTTGACGTCGCAACGCTTGCAGTGGAGCTAGGGCCTGCCGTCGTGCTGGTCGAAGGGACGCTTGCAGTTGAGCTGGCGCTTGACGTCGCTGGGGCGCTTGACGTCGCTGGGGCGCTTGACGTCGCAATACTGACAGTGGAGCTAGGGCCTGCTGTCGTAAGGGTGCTTGATGTTGCAATGCTTGCAGTGGAGCTAGGGCCTCCCGTTGTGGTCGTCGCTGGGGCGCTTGACGTTACAGTGCCTGCAGTACTGACAGTGGAGCTAGGGACTTCCGTTGCAGTCGTTTCAGGGGCGCTTGACGTCGCAAAGCTTGCAGTTGAGCTGGGGCCTGCCGTCATCGGAGCGCTTGACGTTGCAAAGCTTGCAGTTGAGCTGGGGCCTGCTGTCGTGTCAGTCGCTGGGGCGCTTGACGTCGCAACGCTTGCAGTTGAGCTGGGGCCTGCCGTCGTAAGGGTGCTTGATGTTGCAACGCTTGCAGTGGAGCTAGGGCCTCCCGTTGTGGTCGTCGCTGGGGCGCTTGACGTTGCAGTGCTTGTCGTACTGACAGTGGAGCTAGGGCCTGCCGTCGTGCTGGTCGAAGGGACGCTTGCAGTTGAGCTGGGGCCTGCCGTCGTGCTGGTCGAAGGGACGCTTGCAGTTGAGCTGGGGCCTGCCGTCGTGCTGGTCGAAGGGACGCTTGCAGTTGAGCTGGCGCTTGACGTCGCTGGGGCGCTTGACGTCGCTGGGGCGCTTGACGTCGCTGGGGCGCTTGACGTCGCTGGGGCGCTTGACGTCGCTGGGGCGCTTGACGTCGCTGGGGCGCTTGACGTCGCAATACTGACAGTGGAGCTAGGGCCTGCTGTCGTAAGGGTGCTTGATGTTGCAATGCTTGCAGTGGAGCTAGGGCCTCCCGTTGTGGTCGTCGCTGGGGCGCTTGACGTTACAGTGCCTGCAGTACTGACAGTGGAGCTAGGGACTTCCGTTGCAGTCGTTTCAGGGGCGCTTGACGTCGCAACGCTTGCAGTTGAGCTGGGGCCTGCCGTCGCCGGGGCGCTTGACATCGCAACGCTTGCAGTTGAGCTGGGGCCTGCTGTCGTGTCAGTCGCTGGGGCGCTTGACGTTGCAATGCCTGCAGTACTGACAGTGGAGCTAGGGCCTGCCGTCGTGGTCCTCGCTGGGGCGCTTGATGTTGCAATACTGACAGTGGAGCTAGAGCCTGCCGTCGTAAGGGTGCTTGATGTTGCAACGCTTGCAGTGGAGCTAGGGCCTCCCGTTGTGGTCGTCGCTGGGGCGCTTGACGTTGCAGTGCTTGTAGTACTGACAGTGGAGCTAGGGCCTGCCGTCGTGCTGGTCGAAGGGACGCTTGCAGTTGAGCTGGGGCCTGCCGTCGTGCTGGTCGAAGGGACGCTTGCAGTTGAGCTGGCGCTTGACGTCGCTGGGGCGCTTGACGTCGCTGGGGCGCTTGACGTCGCAAGACTGACAGTGGAGCTAGGGCCTGCCGTCGTAAGGGTGCTGGATGTTGCAATGCTTGCAGTGGAGCTAGGGCCTCCCGTTGTGGTCGTCGCTGGGGCGCTTGACGTTACAGTGCCTGCAGTACTGACAGTGGAGCTAGGGACTTCCGTTGCGGTCGTTTCAGGGGCGCTTGACGTTGCAAGGCTTGCAGTTGATCTGGGGCCTGTCGACGTTGCAATAACTGCAGTACTGACAGTGGAGCTAGGGCCTACCGTCGCGGTCGTCTCTGGGGCGCTTGACGCTGCAGTGCTTGCAGTACTGCCAGTGGAACTAGGGCCTGCCCTCGTGGTAGGGGCACGTGATGTTGCAATGCTTGCAGTACTGACAGTGGAGCTAGGGCCTGCCGTCGTAAGGGTGCTTGATGTTGCAATGTTTGCAGTTGAGCTGGGGCCTGCCGTCGTGCTGGTCGAAGGGACGCTTGCAGTTGAGCTGGCGCTTGACGTCGCTGGGGCGCTTGACGTCGCTGGGGCGCTTGACGTCGCTGGGGCGCTTGACGTCGCTGGGGCGCTTGACGTCGCTGGGGCGCTTGACGTCGCAATACTGACAGTGGAGCTAGGGACTTCCGTTGCAGTCGTTTCAGGGGCGCTTGACGTTGCAAGGCTTGCAGTTGAGCTGGGGCCGGTCGACGTTGCAATACCTGCAGTACTGACAGTGGAGCTAGGGCCTACCGTCGCGGTCGTCTCTGGGGTGCTTGACTTTACAGTGCCTGCAGTACTGACAGTGGAGCTAGGGCCTACCGTCGCGGTCGTCTCTGGGGCGCTTGACGTTGCAGTGCTTGTAGTACTGACAGTGGAGCTAGGGCCTGCCGTCGTGCTGGTCGAAGGCACGCTTGACGTTGCAAGGCTTGCAGTTGAACTGGGGCCTGCCGTCGCTGGGGCGCTTGACGTTGCAACGCTTGCTGTGGATCTAGGGACTCCCGTCGTGGTCGTCGCTGGGGCGCTTGACGATGTAGTGCCTGCAGTACTGACAGTGGAGATAGGGCCTTCCGTCACGGTCGTCTCTGGGGCGCTTGACGTTGCAAGGCTTGCAGTTGATCTGGGGCCTGTCGACGTTGCAATAACTGCAGTACTGACAGTGGCGCTAGGGCCTACCGTCGCGGTCGTCTCTGGGGTGCTTGACGCTGCAGTGCTTGCAGTACTGACAGTGGAGCTAGGGCCTGCCGTCGTGCTGGTCAAAGGCACGCTTGACGTTGCAAGGCTTGCAGTTGAGCTGGGGCCTGCCGTCGCTGGGGCCCTTGACGTTGCAGTGCTTGCTGTGGATCTAGGGCCTCCCGTCGTGGTCGTCGCTGGGAAGCTTGACGTTGCAGTGCTTCCAGTACTGACAGTGGGGCCTGCCGTCGTGGTAGGGGCACGTGACGTTGCAATGCTTGCAGTTGAGCTGAAGCCTGCCGTCGCTGGGACGCTTGACGTTGCAGTGCTTGTAGTACTGACAGTGGAGCTAGGGCCTGCTGTTGTGCTGGTCGAAGGCACAGTTGACGTTGCAAGGCTTGTCGTTGT
Source organism: Nelusetta ayraudi (assembly GCF_046127955.1). Classification (NCBI taxonomy): domain Eukaryota; kingdom Metazoa; phylum Chordata; class Actinopteri; order Tetraodontiformes; family Monacanthidae; genus Nelusetta; species Nelusetta ayraudi. The sequence goes on along the minus strand of NW_027466081.1, from coordinate 4,898,545 downwards.
GCTGGAGCTTGCCGTTGTGGAGGTCGCTGGGGCGCTTGACGTTGCAATGCTTGCAGTGGAGCTAGGGCCTTCCGTCGCGGTCGTCTCTGGGGCCCTTGACGTTGCAGTGCCTGCAGTACTGACAGTGGAGCGAGGGCCTTCCGTCGTGGTAGGGGCACGTGACGTTGCAATGCTTGCAGTTGAGCTGGAGCCTGCTGTCGCTGGGGCGCTTGACGTTGCAATGCTTGTAGTTAATCTGGGGCCTGTTGTCGTAGCCGTCGTTGTGGCGCTTGACGTTGCAGTGCCTGCAGTACTGACAGTGGAGATGGGGCCTGCTCTCGCTGTGGTGCTTGACGCTGCAATGCTTGCAGTGGAGCGAGGGACTTCCGTCGTGGTCGTCGCTGGGGCGCTTGACGTTGCAGTGCTTGTAGTACTGACAGTGGAGATGGGGCCTTCAGTCGCGGTTGTCTCTGGGGCGCTTGACGTTGCAGTGCTTGCAGTACTGACTGTGGAGCTAGAGCCTGCCGTCACGGTCGTCTCTGGGGCGCTTGACGTTGCAAGGCTTGCAATACTTACAGTGGAGCTAGGGCCTTCTGTCGCAGTCGTCTCTGGGCCGCTTGACGCTGCAGTGCTTGCAGTACTAACAGTAGAGCTAGGTTCTGCCATCGTGGTAGGGGCAATTGACGTTGCAATGCTTGCAGTGGAGCTGAAGCCTGTCGTCGTGGCTTGGGTGCTTGACGTTGCAATGCCTGAAGTACTGACGGTGGAAATGGGGCCTGCCGTCGTGGTCCTCCCTGGGGCGCTTGACGTTGCAATAACGACAGTGGAGCTAGGTTCTGCTGTTGTGGTCGTTGCTGGGGCGCTTGACGTTGCAATGCTTGCAGTTGTGCTGGGGCCTGCCGTCGTGGAGGTCGCTGGGGCGCTTGACGTTGCAGTGCCGGCAGTACTGACAGTGGAGCCAGGGCCTGCCGTCGTGGAGGTCGCTGGGGCACTTGACAGAGCAGTGCCTGCAGTACTGACAGTGGAGCCAGGGCCTGCCGTCGCGGTCGTCTCTGGAGCGCTGGACATTGCGATAGTTGCAGTTGAGCTGGGGCCTGTCGTCGTGGTCGGCTCTGGGGCGCTTGACGTAGCAGTGCTTGCAATACTGAGAGTGGAGCTAGGGCCTTCCGTCGCGGTCGTCTCTGGGGCGCTTGACGTAGCAGTACTGACAGTGGAGCTAGGGCCTTCCGTCGCAGTCGTCTCTGGGGCGCTTGACGTTGCAGTACTTGCAGTTGTGCTGGGGCCTGCCGTCGTGGAGGTCGCTGTGGCGCTTGACGTTGCAATAGTTGCAGTTGAGCTGGGTCCTGCTGTCGCAGTCGTCTCTGGGGCGCTTGCCGTTGCAGTACTGCCAGTGGAGCTAGGGCCTGTCGTCGTGGAGGTCGCTTGGGCGCTTGACGTTGCGATAATTGCAGTTGATCTGGGGCCTGCTGTCGCAGTCGTCTCTGGGGCGCTTGACGTTGCAGTGCCTGCAGTACTGACAGTGGAGCTAGGGCCTTCCGGCGCAGTCGTCTCTGGCGTGCTTGACGTTGCAATGCTTGTAGTTGTGCTGGAGCTTGCCGTCGTGGAGGTCGATGGGGCGCTTGACGTTGCAGGACTGACAGTGGAGCTAGGGCCTGCCGTCACAGTCGTCTCTGGGGCGCTTGACGTTGCAGGACTGACAGTGGAGCTGGGGCCTGCCCTGGTGGTCGGCGCTGGGGCGCTTGACGTAGCAGTAACTGGAGTACCGACAGTGGAGCTAGGGCCTGTCGTTGTGGTGGTCGTTGGGGCGCTTGACGTTGCGATAGTTGCAGTTGAGCTGGGGCCTACCCTCGTGGTGGTCGCTGGGGCGCTTGACGTTGCGATAGTTGCAGTTGATCTAGGGCCTGCCGTCGCTGTCGTCTCTGGGGCGCTTGATGTTGCAATGCTTGCAGTTGAGCTGGGGCCTGCCGTCGTGGTCGGCACTGGGGCACTTGAAGTTGCAGTACTGACAGATGAGCTAGGACTTGCCGTCACGGTCGTCTCTGGGGCGCTTGACGTTGCAGTACTGACAGTGGAGCTAGGGCGAGTCGTCATGGTGGTCGCTGGCGTGCTTGACGTTACAATGCTTGTCGTTGTGCTGGAGCTTGCCGTCGTGGAGGTCGATGGGGCGCTTGACGTTGCAGTGCTTGCAATACTGACAGTGGAGCTAGGGCCTACCGTCGTGGTCGTCGCTGGGGCGCTTGACGTTGCAGTGCCTGCAGTACTGACAGTGGAGCTAGGGCCTTCCGTCGCAGTCGTCTCTGGGGCACTTGACGTTGCAGTGCTTGCAGTACCGACAGTGGAGCTAGGTGCTGTCGTCGTGGTGGTCTCTGGGGTGCTTGACGTTGCAACGCTTGCAGTTGTGCTAGGCCCTTCCGTCGTGGTCGTCGCTGGGGTACTTGAGGTTGCAGTGCTTGCAGTACTGACAGTGGAGCTAGGGCCTTCCGTCGCAGTCGTCTCTGGGGCACTTGACGTTGCAGTGCTTGCAGTACCGACAGTGGAGCTAGGGCCTGTCATTGTTGTGGTCGTTGGGGCGCTTGACGTTGCGATAGTTGCAGTTGAGCTGGGGCCTGCCCTCGTGGTCGGCGCTGGGGCGCTTGACGTAGCAGTAACTGGAGTACCGACAGTGGAGCTAGGGCCTGTCGTTGGGGCACTTGACGTTGCGATAGTTGCAGCTGAGCTGGGGCCTGCCCTCGTGGTGGTCGCTGGGGCGCTTGACGTTGCGATAGTTGCAGTTGATCTAGGGCCTGCCGTCGCTGTCGTCTCTGGGGCGCTTGATGTTGCAGTGCTTGCAGTACTGACAGTGGAGCTAGGGCCTGCCGTCGTGGTCCTCCCTGGGGCGCTTGACGTTGCAATACTGACAGTGGAGCTAGAGCCTGCCGTCGCTGTCGTCTCTGGGGCGCTTGACGTTGCAGTACTTGCAGTACTGACAGTGGAGCTAGGGCCTTCCGTCGCTGTCGTCTCTGGGGTGCTTGACGTTGCAGTACTGACAGTGGAGCTACGGCCTGCCGTCGTGGAGGTCGCTGGGGCGCTTGATGGAGCAGTGCTTGCAATATTGACAGTGGAGCTAGGGCCTTCCGTCGCAGTCGTCTCTGGGGCACTTGATGTTGCAGTGCTTGCAGTACCGACAGTGGAGCTAGGGGCTGTCATCGTGGTGGTCTCTGGGGTGCTTGACGTTGCAACGCTTGCAGTTGTGCTAGGGCCTTCCGTTGCGGTCGTCTCTGGGGCGCTTGACGTTGCAGTGCTTGCAGTTGAGCTGGGGCCTGCCATCGCTGTCGTCTCTGGGGCGCTTGAGGTTTCAATGCTTGCAGTTGAGCTGGGGCCTACCGTCGTGGTCGGCACTGGGGCGCTTGACGTTGCAATGCTTCCAGGACTGACAGTGGAGCGAGGGCCTGCCGTCGTGGAGGTCGCTCGGGCGCTTGACGTAGCAGTGCCTGCAGTACTGACAGTTGAGCTAGGGCCTGCCGTCGCGGTCGTCTCTGGAGCGCTTGACGTAGCAGTGCCTGCAGGACTGAAAGTGGAGCTAGGTTCTGCTGTCGTTGTCAGCGTTGGGGCGCTTGATGTTGCAGTGCCTGCAGTACTGACAGTGGAGCTTGGGCCTTCCGTCGTAGTCGGCGCTGGGGCGCTTGACGTTGCAGTACTGAAAGTGGAGCTGGGGCCTGTCGTTGTGGTCGTTGGGGCGCTTGACGTTGCGATAGTTGCAGTGGAGCGAGGGCCTGCCGTCGTGGAGGTCGCTGGGGCACTTGACGTTGCAGTGTCTGTAGTACTGACAGTGGAGCTAGGGCCTTCCGTCGCGGTCGTCTCTGGGGCGCTTGATGTTGCAGTACTGACAGTGGAGCTAGGGCCTGTCGTCGTGGTGGTCGCTGGGGCGCTTGCCGTTGCGATAGTTGCAGTTGAGCTGGGGCCTGCCGTCGTGGAGGTCGCTGGGGCGCTTGACGTTGCAGTACTGACAGTGGAGCTAGGTTCTGCCGTCGTGGTCGTCTCTGGGGCGCTTGACGTTGCAGTACTGACAGTGGAGCTAGGGCCTTCCGTCGCGGTCGTCTCTGGGGCGCTTGACGTTGCAGTACCGACAGTGGAGCTAGGGCCTTCCGTCGCAGTCGTCTCTGGGGCGCTTGACGTTGCAGTACCGACAGTGGAGCTCGGGGCTGTCATCGTGGTGGTCTCTGGGGTGCTTGACGTTGCAACGCTTGCAGTTGTGCTGGGGCCTGCCATCGCGGTCGTCGATGGGGCGCTAGATGTTTCAGTGCTTGCAGTACTGACAGTGGAGCTAGGGCCTTCCGTCGCGGTCGTCTCTGGGGCGCTTGACGTTGCAGTACCGACAGTGGAGCTAGGGGCTGTCATCGTGGTGGTCTCTGGGGTGCTTGACGTTGCAACGCTTGCAGTTGTGCTGGGGCCTGCCGTCGCGGTCGTCGCTTGGGCGCTTGACGTTGCAGTGCCTGCAGTTGAGCTGGGGCCTACCGTCGTGGTCGGCACTGGGGCGCTTGACGTTGCAGTGCCTGCCGTACTGACAGTGGAGGTAGGACCTTCCGTCGTGGTCGTCGCTGGGGCGCTTGATGTTGCAGTGCTTGCAGTACTGACAGTGGAGCTGGGGCCTGCTGTCGTGGTCGTCGCTGACGCACTTGACAGTGCAAAGCTTGTACTGGAGCCTGCCGCCACGGTCGTCGCTGACGCGCTAGACGTTTCAGTGCCTGCAGTACTGACAGTGGAGCTAGGGCCTTCTGTCACGGTTGTCTCAGGGGCGCTCGACGTTGCAGTACTGACAGTGGAGCTAGGGCCTTCCGTCACGGTTGTCTGAGGGGCGCTCGACGTTGCAGTCCTGACAGTGGAGCTAGGGCCTTCCGTCGTGGTCGTCTCAGGGGCGCTCGACGTTGCAGTACTGACAGTGGAGCTAGGGCCTTCCGTCGTGGTCGTCTCAGGGGCGCTCGACGTTGCAGTACTGACAGTGGAGCTAGGGCCTTCCGTCGCGGTCGTCTCTGGGGCACTTGCAGTACTGACAGTGGAGCTAGGGCCTTCCGTCGCGGTCGTCTCTGGGGCACTTGCAGTACTGACAGTGGAGCTAGGGCCTGCCGTCGTGGTTGGCGCTGGGGCGCTTGACGTTGCAGTACTGACTGTGGAGCTAGGGCCAGTCGTCGTAGTGGTCGCTGGCGTGCTTGACGTTGCAGTGCTTGCCGTACTAACAGTGGAGCTAGGTTCTGCCGTCGTGGTAGTCTCTGGGGCGCTTGATGTTGCAGGATTGATAGTGGTCGGCGGTGGGGCACTTGATGTTGCAGTGCTTGCAATACTGACAGTGGAGCTAGGTTCTGTCATCGTGGTCGGCGCTGGTGCGCTTGACGTTGCAGTACTGACAGTGGAGCGAGGGCCAGTCGTCGTGGTGGTCACTGCAATGCTTGCAGTTGTGCTGGGGCCTGCCGTCGTGGAGGTCGCTGGGGCGCTTGACGTTGCAGTACTGACAGTGGAGCTAGGTTCTGCCGTCGTGGTCGTCTCTGGGGCGCTTGACGTTACAGTACTGACAGTGGAGCTAGGTTCTGCCGTCGCGGTCGTCTCTGGGGCGCTTGACGTTGCAGTTCTGACAGTGGAGCTAGGGCCTTCCGTCGCGGTCGTCTCTGGGGCGCTTGACGTTGCAGTACCGACAGTGGAGCTAGGGCCTTCCGTCGCGGTCGTCTCTGGGGCGCTTGACGTTGCAGTACCGACAGTGGAGCTCGGGGCTGTCATCGTGGTGGTCTCTGGGGTGCTTGACGTTGCAACGCTTGCAGTTGTGCTGGGGCCTGCCATCGCGGTCGTCGATGGGGCGCTAGATGTTTCAGTGCTTGCAGTACTGACAGTGGAGCTAGGGCCTTCCGTCGCGGTCGTCTCTGGGGCGCTTGACGTTGCAGTACCGACAGTGGAGCTAGGGGCTGTCATCGTGGTGGTCTCTGGGGTGCTTGACGTTGCAACGCTTGCAGTTGTGCTAGGGCCTGCCGTCGCGGTCGTCGCTTGGGCGCTTGACGTTGCAGTGCCTGCAGTTGAGCTGGGGCCTACCGTCGTGGTCGGCACTGGGGCGCTTGACGTTGCAGTGCCTGCCGTACTGACAGTGGAGGTAGGGCCTTCCGTCGTGGTTGTCGCTGGGGCGCTTGATGTTGCAGTGCTTGCAGTACTGACAGTGGAGCTGGGGCCTGCTGTCGTGGTCGTCGCTGACGCACTTGACAGTGCAAAGCTTGTAGTGGAGCCTGCCGCCACGGTCGTCGCTGACGCGCTAGACGTTTCAGTGCCTGCAGTACTGACAGTGGAGCTAGGGCCTTCCGTCGCGGTCGTCTCTGGGGCACTTGCAGTACTGACAGTGGAGCTAGGGCCTTCCGTCGCGGTCGTCTCTGGGGCACTTGCAGTACTGTCAGTGGAGCTAGGGCCTGCCGTCGTGGTTGGCGCTGGGGCGCTTGACGTTGCAGTACTGACTGTGGAGCTAGGGCCAGTCGTCGTAGTGGTCGCTGGCGTGCTTGACGTTGCAGTGCTTGCCGTACTAACAGTGGAGCTAGGTTCTGCCGTCGTGGTAGTCTCTGGGGTGCTTGATGTTGCAGGATTGATAGTGGTCGGCAGTGGGGCACTTGATGTTGCAGTGCTTGCAATACTGACAGTGGAGCTAGGTTCTGTCGTCGTGGTCGGCGCTGGTGCGCTTGACGTTGCAGTACTGACAGTGGAGCGAGGGCCAGTCGTCGTGGTGGTCGCTGGCGTGCTTGACGTTGCCATGCTTGCAGTTGTGCTGGGGCCTGCTGTCGCAGTCGTCTCTGGGCCGCTTGACGTAGCAGTGCTTGCAATACTGACAGTGGAGCGAGGTTCTGCCGTCGTGGTCGGCGCTGTGGCGCTTGACGTTGCAGTGCTTCCAGGCCTGACTGTGGAGCTGGGGCCTGCCGTTGTGGTCGACGCTAGAGCGCTTGACGTTGCAGTACTGACAGTGGAGCTAGGGCCTTCCGTCACAGTCGTCTCTGGGGTACTTGACGTTGCAGTACTGACAGTGGAGCTAGGGCCCGTCGTCGTGGTCGTTGCTGGGGCGCTTGAGGTTTCAGTGCCTGCAGTACTGACAGTGGAGCTAGGGCCTGCCGTCGTGGTCGGCGCTGGGGTGCTTGACGTTTCAGTGCCTGCAGTACTGACAGTGGAGCGAGGGCCTTCCGTCTTGGAGGTCGCTCGGGCGCTTGACGTTGCAGTACTGACAGTGGAGCTAGGGCCTTCCGTCGCTGTCGTCTCTGGGGTGCTTGACGTTGCAGTACTGACAGTGGAGCTACGGCCTGCCGTCGTGGAGGTCGCTGGGGCGCTTGATGGAGCAGTGCCTGCAGTACTGACAGTGGAACTAGGGCCTGCCGTCGCGGTCGTCTCTGGGGCGCTTGACGTAGCAGTGCTTGCAATATTGACAGTGGAGCTAGGGCCTTCCGTCGCAGTTGTCTCTGTGGCGCTTGACGTTGCAGTACTGACAGTGGAGCTGGGGCCTTCCGTCATGGTCGGCACAGGGGTGCTTGACGTTGCAGTACTGACAGTGGAGCTGGGGCCTTCCGTTGCGGTCGTCTCTGGGGCGCTTGACGATGCAGTACTGACAGTAGAACTGGGGCCTTCAGTCGTGGTCGGCGCTGGGGCGCTTGACGTTGCAGTAGATCTGGGGCCTGTCGACGTCGCAATAACTGCAGTACTGACAGTGGAGCTACGGCCTGCCGTTGTGGTCGTCTCTGAGGCACTTGACAGAGCAGTGCTTGCAGTACTGACAGTGGAGCTAGGGCCTTCCGTCGCTGTCGTCTCTGGGGTGCTTGACGTTGCAGTATTGACAGTGGAGCTACGGCCTGCCGTCGTGGAGGTCGCTGGGGCGCTTGATGGAGCAGTGCCTGCAGTACTGACAGTGGAACTAGGGCCTGCCGTCGCGGTCGTCTCTGGGGCGCTTGACGTAGCAGTGCTTGCAATACTGACAGTGGAGCTAGGGCCTTCCGTCGCAGTCGTCTCTGGGGCGCTTGACGTAGCAGTGCTTGTAGTACCGACAGTGGAGCTAGGGGCTGTCGTCGTGGTGGTCTCTGGGGTGCTTGACGTTGCAGTACTGACAGTGGAGCTGGGGCCTTCCGTTGCGGTCGTCTCTGGGGCGCTTGACGATGCAGTACTGACACTAGAGCTGGGGCCTTCAGTCGTGGTCGGCGCTGGGGCGCTTGACGTTGCAGTAGATCTGGGGCCTGTCGACGTCGCAATAACTGCAGTACTGACAGTGGAGCTAGGGCCTGCCGTTGCGGTCGTCTCTGAGGCACTTGACGGAGCAGTGCTTGCAGTACTGACAGTGGAGCGAGGGCCTTCGGTCGCAGTAGTCTCTGGGGCGCTTGACGTTGCAGTACCGACAGTTGAGCTAGGTTCTGCAGTCGTGGTCGCCACTGGGGTGCTTGATGTTGCAATAATTGCAGTTGATCTGGGGCCTGAGGTAGTCGCTTGAGCGCTTGACGGTGCAAAGCTTGCAGTGGAGCCTGCCGCCACTGTTGTCTCAGGGGCGCTTGACATTGCAGTACTGAGAGTGGAGCTAGGTTCTGCAGTCGTGGTCGCCACTGGGGTGCTTGATGTTGCAATAATTGCAGTTGATCTGGGGCCTGTCGTCGTCGCTGGGGTGCTTGATGTTGCAATAATTGCAGTGGAGCTAGGGCCTGCCGTCGCGGTCGGTGTTGGGGCACTTGACGTTGCAGTAGTGACAGTGGAGCTGGGGCCTGCCGTCATTGTCGTCGCTGGGGCGCTTGACGTTGCAGTGCCTGCAGTACTGACAGTGGAGCTAGGTTCTGCAGTCGTGGTCGCCGCTGGGGCGCTTGACGTTGCAATGCTTGCAGTTGAGCTGGGGCCTTCCGTCGCGGTCGTCTCTGGGGCGCTTGACGATGCAATGCTTGCAGTTGAGCTGGGGCGTTCCGTCGCGGTCGTCTCTGGGGCGCTTGATGTTGCAGTGCCTGCAGTACTGACAGTGGAGCTAGGGCCTTCCGTCGCAGTCGTCTCTGGGGCGCTTGACGTAGCAGTGCTTGCAATACTGACAGTGGAGCGAGGTTCTGCCGTCGTGGTAGTCTCTGGGGCGCTTGATGTTGCAGTATTGATAGTGGAGCTAGGGCCTGCCGTCGTGGTCGGCGCTGTGGCGCTTGACGTTGCAGTGCTTCCAGTACTGACTGTGGAGCTGGGGCCTGCCGTTGTGGTCGACGCTAGAGCGCTTGACGTTGCAGTACTGACAGTGGAGCTAGGGCCCGTCGTCGTGGTCGTCGCTGGGGCGCTTGAGGTTTCAGTGCCTGCAGTACTGACAGTGGAGCGAGGGCCTTCCGTCGTGGAGGTCGCTCGGGCGCTTGACGTTGCAGTACTGACAGTGGAGCTAGGGCCTTCCGTCGCTGTCGTCTCTGGGGTGCTTGACGTTGCAGTACTGACAGTGGAGCTACGGCCTGCCGTCGTGGAGGTCGCTGGGGCGCTTGATGGAGCAGTGCCTGCAGTACTGACAGTGGAACTAGGGCCTGCCGTCGCGGTCGTCTCTGGGGCGCTTGACGTAGCAGTGCTTGCAATATTGACAGTGGAGCTAGGGCCTTCCGTTGCGGTCGTCTCTGGGGCGCTTGACGATGCAGTACTGACAGCAGAGCTGGGGCCTTCAGTCGTGGTCGGCGCTGGGGCGCTTGACGTTGCAGTAGATCTGGGGCCTGTCGACGTCGCAATAACTGCAGTACTGACAGTGGAGCTAGGGCCTGCCGTTGCGGTCGTCTCTGGGGCGCTTGACGTTGCAGTGCCTGCAGTACTGACAGTGGAGCTAGGTTCTGCCGTCGTGGTCGTCGCTGGGGCGCTTGATGGAGCAATACTTGCAGTTGATCTGGGGCCTGTCGTCGTAGTCTTCGCTGGGGCACTTGCCGTTGCAGTACTGACAGTGGAGCTAGGTTCTGCCGTCGCGGTCGTCTCTGGGACGCTTGGCGTTGCAGTACTGACAGTGGAGCTAGGGCCTTCCGTCGCAGTCGTCTCTGGGGCCCTTGACGTTGCAGTGCCTGCAGTACTGACAGTGGAGCTAGGTTCTGTCGTCATGGTCGGCGCTGGGGCGCTTGACGTTGCAGTGCCTGCAGTACTGACAGTGGAGCTAGGGCCTTCCGTTGCGGTCGTCTCTGGGGCGCTTGACGTTGCAGTGCCTCTAGTACTGACAGTGGAGCTAGGTTCTGCCGTCGTGGTCGTCGCTGGGGCGCTTGATGGAGCAATACTTGCAGTTGATCTGGGGCCTGTCGTCGTAGTCATCGCTGGGGCGCTTGCCGTTGCAGTACTGACAGTGGAGCTAGGTTCTGCCGTCGTGGTCGTCTCTGGGACGCTTGGCGTTGCAGTACTGACAGTGGAGCTAGGGCCTTCCGTCGCAGTCGTCTCTGGGGCCCTTGACGTTGCAGTGCCTGCAGTACTGACAGTGGAGCTAGGTTCTGTCGTCATGGTCGTCGCTGGGGTGCTTGACTTTGCAAAGCTTGCAGTGGTGCCTGCCGCCACGGTTGTCTCTGGGGCGCTAGACGTTGCAGTGCCTGCAGTACTGACAGTGGAGCTAGGTTCTGTCGTCATGGTCGTCGCTGGGGCGCTTGACGTTGCAGTGCCTGCAGTACTGACAGTGGAGCTAGGGCCTGCCGTCGCAGTCGTCTCAGGGGCGCTTGACGTTGCAGTACTGACAGTGGAGCTAGGGCCTTCCGTCGCGGTCGTCGCTGGGGTGCTTGACGTTGCAAAGCTTGCAGTGGTGCCTGCCGCCACGGTTGTCTCTGGGGCGCTAGACGTTGCAGTGCCTGCAGTACTGACAGTGGAGCTAGGGCCTTCCGTCGCGGTCGTCTCTGGGGCGCTTGACGTTGCAGTGCCTACAGTACTGACAGTGGAGCTAGGGCCTTCCGTCGTGGTCGTCGCTGGGACGCTTGACATTGCAGTGCTTGCAGTACTGACAGTGGAGCTGGGGCCTGCCGTCACGGTCGGTGCTGGGGCACTTGACGTTGCAGTAGTGACAGTGGAGCTGGGGCCTGCCGTCGTGGCCGGCGCGCTTAACGTTGCAGTGCCTGCAGTACTGACAGTGGAGCTAGGTTCTGCCGTCGCAGTCGTCTCTGGAGCGCTTGACGTTGCAGTGCCTGCAGTACTGACAGTGGAGCTAGGTTCTGCCGTCATTGTCGTCGCTGGGGCACTTGACGTTGCAGTGCCTGCAGTACTGACAGTGGAGCTAGGTTCTGCCGTCATTGTCGTCCCTGGGGCGCTTGATGTTGCAATACTTGCAGTTGATCTGGGGCCTGTCGTCGTAGTCGTCGCTGGGGCGCTTGACGGTGCAAAGCTTGCAGTGGAGCCTGCCGCTGCGGTTGTCACAGGGGCGCTTGATGTTGCAGCACTGACAGTGGAGCTAGGTTCTGCCATCGTGGTCGTCGCTGGGGCGCTTGATGGAGCAATACTTGCAGTTGATCTGGGGCCTGTCGTCGTAGTCGTCGCTGGGGCGCTTGCCGTTTCAGTACTGACAGTGGAGCTAGGTTCTGCCGTCGTGGTCGTCTCTGGGACGCTTGGCGTTGCAGTACTGACAGTGGAGCTAGGGCCTTCTGTCGCGGTCGTCTCTGGGGCGCTTGACGTTGCAGTGCCTGCAGTACTGACAGTGGAGCTAGGTTCTGCCGTCGTGGTCGTCGCTGGGGCGCTTGATGGAGCAATACTTGCACTTGAGCTAGGGCCTGCCGTCGCGGTCGTCGCTGGGGCACTAGACGTTGCAGTGCCTGCAGTACTGACAGTGGACCTAGGGCCTGCCGTCGTTGTCTGCGCTGGGGCCCTTGACGTTGCAGTGCTTGCAGTACTGACAATGGAGGTAGGTTCTGCCGTCGCAGTCGTCGCTGGGGCGCTTGACGTTGCAAAGCTTGCAGTTGAGCTGGTGCCTGCCGTCGCAGTCGTCTCTGGGGCGCTTGACGTTTCAGTGCTTGCAGTACTGACAGTGGAGCTAGGGCCTACCGTCGCTGTCGTCTCTGGGGCGCTTGATGTTGCAGTGCCAGCAGTACCGACAGTGGAGCTAGGTTCTGCAGTCGTGGTCGTCACTGGGGCGCTTGATGTTGCAATACTTGCAGTTGATCTGGGGCCTGTCGTCGTAGTCGTCGGGGCGCTTGATGTAGCAGTACTGACAGTGGAGCTAGGGCCTTCCGTCACGGTTGTCTCAGGGGCGCTTGACGTTGCAGTACTGACAGTAGAGATAGGGCCTTCCGTCACGGTTGTCTCAGGGGCGCTTGACGTTGCAGTACTGACAGTGGAGGTAGGGCCTTCCGTTGCAGTCGTCTCTGGGGCACTTGCAGTACTGACAGTGGAGCTAGGGCCTTCCGTCGCGGTCGTCTCTGGGGCACTTGCAGTACTGACAGTGGAGCTAGGGCCTTCAGTCGCGGTCGTCTCTGGGGCGCTTGACGTTGCAGTGCCTGCAGTACTGACAGTGGAGCTAGGTTCTGCCGTCGCGGTCGTCTCTGGGGCGCTTGACGTTGCAGTGCCTGCAGTACTGACAGTGGAGCTAGGTTCTGCCGTCGTGGTCGTCTCTGGTGCGCTTGATGTTGCAATACTTGCAGTTGATCTGGGGCCTGCCGTCCTGGTCGTCTCTTGGGCGCTTGACGTTGCAGTGCCTGCAGTACTGACAGTGGAGCTAGGGCCTGCCGTCGCGGTTGTCTCTGGGAAGCTTGATGTTGCAGTGCCTGCAGTACCGACAGTGGAGCTAGGTTCTGCAGTCGTGGTCGTCACTGGGGCGCTTGATGTTTCAATACTTGCAGTTGATCTGGGGCCTGTCGTCGTAGTCGTCGGGGCGCTTGACGTAGCAGTACTGACAGTGGAGCTAGGGCCTTCCGTCACGGTTGTCTCAGGGGCGCTTGACGTTGCAGTACTGACAGTGGAGCTAGGGCCTTCCGTTGCAGTCGTCTCTGGGGTGCTTGACGTAGCAGTGCCTGCAGTACTGACAGTGGACCTAGGGCCTGCCGTCGTTGTCTGCGCTGGGGCCCTTGACGTTGCAAAGCTTGCAGTTGAGCTGGTGCCTGCCGTCGTGGTCGTCGCTGGGGCGCTTGACGTTTCAGTGCTTGCAGTACTGACAGTGGAGCTAGGGCCTACCGTCGCGGTCGTCCCTGGTGCGCTAGACATTGCAGTACCTGCAGTACTGACAGTGGAGCTAGGGCCTTCCGTTGCGGTCGTCTCAGGGGCGCTTGACGTTGCGAAGCTTGCAGTGGAGCCTGCAGCTACGGTCGTCTCTGGGGCGCTTGACGTTGTAGTACTGACAGTGGAGCTAGGGCCTGCTGTTGCGGTCATCGCAGGAGTGCTAGACGTTGCAGTGCCTGCAGTACTGACAGTGGCGCTAGGTTCTGCCGTCGTGGTCGTCGCTGGGGCGCTTAATGTTGCAACGCTGGCAGTTGAGCTGGGGCCTGCCATTGTGGTCGGCGCTGGGGCGCTTGACGTCGCAATGCTTGCAGTTGAGCTGAGGCCTGCCATTGTGGTCGGCGCTGGGGCGCTTGACGTCGCAATGCTTGCAGTTGAGCTGGGGCCTGCCATTGTGGTCGGCGCTGGGGCGCTTGACGTCGCAATGCTTGCAGTTGAGCTGGGGCCTGCCATTGTGGTCGGCGCTGGGGCGCTTGACGTTGCAATGCCTGCAGTACTGACAGTGGAGCTAGGGCCTGCTGTTGCAGTCGTCTCTGGGGCGCTTGCCGTTGCAGTGCCTGCAGTACTGACAGTGGAGCTAGGGCCAACCGTCGCGGTCGTCTCTGGGGTGCTTGACGTTGCAGTGCCTGCAGTACTGACAGTGGAGCTAGGTTCTGCCGTCGTGGTCGTCGCTGGGGCGCTTGATGGAGCAATACTTGCACTTGAGCTAGGGCCTGCCGTCGCGGTCGTCGCTGGGGCACTAGACGTTGCAGTGCCTGCAGTACTGACAGTGGACCTAGGGCCTGCCGTCGTTGTCTGCGCTGGGGCCCTTGACGTTGCAGTGCTTGCAGTACTGACAATGGAGGTAGGTTCTGCCGTCGCAGTCGTCGCTGGGGCGCTTGACGTTTCAGTGCTTGCAGTACTGACAGTGGAGCTAGGTTCTGCAGTCGTTACTGGGGCGCTTGATGTTGCAATACTTGCAGTTGATCTGGGGCCTGTCGTCGTAGTCGTCAGGGCGCTTGATGTAGCAGTACTGACAGTGGAGCTAGGGCCTTCCGTCACGGTTGTCTCAGGGGCGCTTGACGTTGCAGTACTGACAGTGGAGATAGGGCCTTCCGTCACGGTTGTCTCAGGGGCGCTTGACGTTGCAGTACTGACAGTAGAGATAGGGCCTTCCGTCACGGTTGTCTCAGGGGCGCTTGACGTTGCAGTACTGACAGTGGAGCTAGGGCCTTCCGTTGCAGTCGTCTCTGGGGCACTTACAGTACTGACAGTGGAGCTAGGGCCTTCCGTCGCGGTCGTCTCTGGGGCACTTGCAGTACTGACAGTGGAGCTAGGGCCTTCCGTCGCGGTCGTCTCTGGGGCGCTTGACGTTGCAGTGCCTGCAGTACTGACAGTGGAGCTAGGTTCTGCCGTCGCGGTCGTCTCTGGGGCGCTTGACGTTGCAGTGCCTGCAGTACTGACAGTGGAGCTAGGTTCTGCCGTCGTGGTCGTCTCTGGGGCGCTTGACGTAGCAGTTCTTGCAGTTGAGCTAGGGCCTGTCATCGCAGTCGTCTCTGGGGCGCTTGACGTAGCAGTGCTTGCAGTTGAGCTGGGGCCTGCCGTCGCGGTCGTCTCTGGGGCGCTTGACGTAGCAGTTCTTGCAGTTGAGCTAGGGCCTGTCATCGCAGTCGTCTCTGGGGCGCTTGACGTAGCAGTGCTTGCAGTACTGACAGTGGAGCTAGGGCCTGCCGTCGCGGTCGTCTCTGGGGCGCTTGACGTTGCAGTGCCTGCAGTACTGACAGTGGAGCTAGGGCCTGCCATCGCGGTCGTCTCTGGGGCGCTTGACGTAGCAGTGCTTGCAGTACTGACAGTGGAGCTAGGTCCCTCCATCGCGGTCGTCTCTGGGGCGCTTGACGTAGCAGTGCTTGCAGTACTGACAGTGGCGCTAGGTTCTGCCGTCGTGGTCGTCTCTGGTGCGCTTGATGTTGCAATACTTGCAGTTGATCTGGGGCCTGCCGTCCTGGTCGTCTCTTGGGCGCTTGACGTTGCAGTGCCTGCAGTACTGACAGTGGAGCTAGGGCCTGCCGTCGCGGTTGTCTCTGGGAAGCTTGATGTTGCAGTGCCTGCAGTACCGACAGTGGAGCTAGGTTCTGCAGTCGTGGTCGTCACTGGGGCGCTTGATGTTTCAATACTTGCAGTTGATCTGGGGCCTGTCGTCGTAGTCGTCAGGGCGCTTGACGTAGCAGTACTGACAGTGGAGCTAGGGCCTTCCGTCACGGTTGTCTCAGGGGCGCTTGACGTTGCAGTACTGACAGGAGAGATAGGGCCTTCCGTCACGGTTGTCTCAGGGGCGCTTGACGTTGCAGTACTGACAGTGGAGCTAGGGCCTTCCGTTGCAGTCGTCTCTGGGGTGCTTGACGTAGCAGTGCCTGCAGTACTGACAGTGGACCTAGGGCCTGCCGTCGTTGTCTGCGCTGGGGCCCTTGACGTTGCAAAGCTTGCAGTTGAGCTGGTGCCTGCCGTCGTGGTCGTCGCTGGGGCGCTTGACGTTTCAGTGCTTGCAGTACTGACAGTGGAGCTAGGGCCTACCGTCGCGGTCGTCCCTGGTGCGCTAGACATTGCAGTACCTGCAGTACTGACAGTGGAGCTAGGGCCTTCCGTTGCGGTCGTCTCAGGGGCGCTTGACGTTGCGAAGCTTGCAGTGGAGCCTGCAGCTGCGGTCGTCTCTGGGGCGCTTGACGTTGTAGTACTGACAGTGGAGCTAGGGCCTGCTGTTGCGGTCGTCTCTGGGGCGCTTGACGTTGTAGTACTGACAGTGGAGCTAGGGCCTGCTGTTGCGGTCATCGCAGGAGTGCTAGACGTTGCAGTGCCTGCAGTACTGACAGTGGCGCTAGGTTCTGCCGTCGTGGTCGTCGCTGGGGCGCTTGATGTTGCAACGCTGGCAGTTGAGCTGGGGCCTGCCATTGTGGTCGGCGCT